>NC_143224.1:6363636-6666666 GCF_030267445.1 Bombyx mandarina | reverse complement strand
TTTTGCTGCATGAAATGGGCTTCTTGCGTGATATGGCTTTGAATGTTATCGCTCTGTGTGAGCTGTTTCAATGGCACATTGTTTTGTATAACATTCTGCTTCATGGCCTGAAAAGATTTAACGAGCGATTTTTTATAAATCGTATTTTTGCTTCAAGAAAGCTTATTTGTTTTGAGTAAATTTTATTATAATATTTGCTCTAAACTTGTAATCTATATATAAAAAAAACATTTTTGTTCGTTAGTCTCGCTAAAACTCGAGAACGGCTGGACGAATTTGGCTAATTTTGGTCTTGAATTATTCGTGGAAGTCCAGAGAAGGTTTAAAAGGTGAATAAATATGAAAAGGCTCGGAGTTATATAAAAATAACAATTTTGTTTTCCCTTTGATGTGTCCCCCGTCGGACGGATTCCTTTTGTTTATTTTATACAAAACTTTAAGTCTTATATTTATCGATTGAGGCACTACGAAGTCTGCCGGGTCAGCTAGTTCATCAATATATAATTGTACGCTCATATTTCTTTTGACGCTAAAAATTTTTAAACACTAATAGATATTTTATAATAGGTAGTACCTGAAAGTTAGAATTATGGCTGACGCTTTGCGCGTGTGGGACGTGGTTGTAAGGTTCCACAGCGGCAACATTGCCTCTCGCCTGCTGGTTCTTTGACTGACCGGTCACCGCTGTGTTCCCTGCAGAGTAGCTAGGAAGCTGCTGCATAGGTGCAGGATTATTTATTCTGCTGAAATTATAAAAATACTAACGAGGTAAATAACATCAGTGGTGCTTATCACGAATTTATAAATGGCTATACTGTCTAATAGGTCGAAGAATGTTTTAGTTAATGAAAGCAGCACAATATTTAGTTGTACGAGCACTTCTTCGGCATCTCTTAACAATGTTACAATTAGATTTAAATACATAGAATGATACTTCGAATTTTCTTGTATCGTTTCTGTTTCTGTGTAATAGCATTTTTTTTTCAGTTGAGCATCTCATCTGGTTTCATGCTAAAAATGCCTACGAATAGACCTGGCGACTAATACACGAGTACGTGAATCAACGAAACACATCAGACTACTCAGCATTTGTTTTGTTTTTATGATTATAAATGATTAATGGTGGCCCGGAGGCCTTTCCAGTTTCACCGGGACAGGTGGGCGAGTAAAGGCTCAGCCAGGAGGGGTGGGATTTGCTAACAGCTGCCCGAGCGCCTCCAAAGGAGACCTTATAGCTCGAGAACAGCTGCTTCGCGTATGAATTTACTACCGGATCGAAATCGCGACCCGCTGAGAAGATCCGTCGTGAAACTCAGCGGGGTAATTCATGTATGTCATACTCTTTGTCGAGTTCTACAAGTACGGTTACCGGGGTCCCTAAGCCTGCTCCTAGTGTTAGAGCTGAAGGCGTCTAACGTAAGGGTTTTTGGATCTAATCCGCAATGTACCAACTACCGTCATTGGGCAATATGTCACGAACTTTTACTGATTGACTTATTTATTTAGTACTAGTCTCCTGCGTGTAATCAAACCTCTTTAGTAACGCCTGAATTGGAAAGTCACGATAGTAATTATTAATAAATAATTAAGAAAATAAGGTCATTTGATATTAATAAAGATAAATTAAAAAAATCCTTACTCAGCTTATCTAAGAATAAATCGTGGGATTATCAAAAAATACCAAAAAAATTGTGAAAAAAGAAGTTCATTTTTAAATAACGTCGGCATGAATATTTAAATTGAAGGATACGGAAGAATTGGCTTTCTTGGACTTTATTGCTATCTTTTTCACACCTCCGCATTATAGGTGACACTGATATCGTAAAACTGAATATTCATTTGTTTTTTAACCAATTTCAAAAAGAGAAGGTTCTTAATTTGACAGTTTTTTTAAATATGGAACTTTAGAACTTTTTTCTTGGTGCATTTATTTTGATGATTCTTTTTTTATTTGAAAGCTGGTACTGCTCATGTGATCTCATTTAAGTTTCTGACCAGTCTGAGTAAAAAATCTGACCGGTACTTGAGTTATCTATTCTAATATTACAAAAAGGAAAGATTCGAGTGTTTGTTTGCATTGAATAGGCTCCGAAAATACTGAACCGATTTGAAAAATTCTTTCTATGTTGGGGAGTTACATTATATTTTCAAAAATTTTTGGGATCCTTACTAAAACTCCAACAATGTAACTCAGAGTGTAAAAACATTACCTAAAATATTCTTTACACCGCGTGCGCTGCGATAATAGAATAAAATAAAGTACAACGACCTCGCAGAACACATCACAATTTACAAAAAAATATAGTAAATACGTATCAAAAATAACAAAAAAAAGAAATAAAAAATAAAAACAAAAAAATCATTAAAATAAAAATAAAAGCTCGTTAAAATAATAGTATTCAAACTTTCTGGTGGTTGGTGGTAGGACCTCTTGTGAGTCACTGGTGGTAGGACCTCTTGTGAGTCCGCACGGGTAGGTACCACCGCCCTGCCTATTTCTGCCGTGAAGCAGTAATACGTTTCGGTTTGAAGGGTGGGGTAGCCGTTGTAACTATACCTTAGAACTTATATCTCAAGATGGGTGGCGCATTTACGTTGTAGATGTCTATGGGCTCCAGTAACCACTTAACACCAGGAGGGCTGTGAGCTCGTCCACCCATCTAAGCAATAAATAAAAAAAATAAAAAATCTTAATAATTTTCTTTTTTTAGTAACCTGACCGAAAGAGAAGGGTTTATGTGTGTCTTCTAATTTTTTATTTTGAAATTTTTATTCAATACCCGAGCGAATCTGGGGCTGGCCGCTAGTCCTTACTACTCTCCTTAATTTGATATTCTCGTTTTATTACGATTTAGTAGGTTCACTGTTTTGTAAAACAAATGTATTATTTAGTTCACAGTGACATCGATTGCAATTTAATGTACTATTTCATTTAAAATGTAAAAAAAATCTCGATTTTCTCTTAATTAAATCCCTAATCGAATAAGCCGTCGCTCATAATTGTCCAAAAATGAATTTTCCCAAATAATAATAATAACTCACATTTCGGCAGGACTAAACACATTTCAATGTCAAGTCTTGAAGTTGACGAATGCTGTCTTGTAAACAATAACAATTACAAAGTACCTCGGCGGTTGGGGCTGACGGTGTGCCGCAGCTAGCTGTCGGTTGAGCGCTCTCTTCCTCAGCAATCGCGCCTGAAGCTCGGAAACTCGTCGATCGATACTTCGCATTTCTTCTTGTCGCGCCCCAAGCGCTGCCCTTTGAGCCGACAGCCTGCCGTTTTGCTGTTCATTCAGCTTGTTCCGGTACTATAATAAAAAAAAATCCATTAAATCATCATTTAGATCAAAAGATGTGTGTTGTCGTAGGACACCGGATAGGAACAAAGTTCCTTATTAT
Organism: Bombyx mandarina; assembly: GCF_030267445.1. Taxonomy (NCBI): domain Eukaryota; kingdom Metazoa; phylum Arthropoda; class Insecta; order Lepidoptera; family Bombycidae; genus Bombyx; species Bombyx mandarina. Next base: position 6,663,264 of record NC_143224.1, on the reverse strand, counting down.
AAAAATATTAATTTTAAGTTCTATTCGAGGTATAAAGAAACTAATTGTTCGGTTATACATTTTTTATTATGTTTTTTTTAATGATAAAAAAAACTACTTTACAAAGTTATGCTCTTTATTTTATCACAACGATTTATAAAAAATATATATGAAATAAAAATATGTTATTTTTTGTACGTTATTACAAAGTTAAGTCGTACACTGTGTGTATTACTAATAAAAATCTTACGTTACTGACGTTTTTTTCCCGGTTAGGGTACCCTCCGCATCGTCCCATAAGGAACTTCGTTCCAAAAAAACGATTTTGAAATCTAAATCTATTTGTAACCTAAATCTAAATGTGTATCGGGCTAGAATAGCGCCACCCAATCTGTTTCCATGGGGGTCGTTAAAAGTGACTAAGGAATCCATCTGACAATGGGCTGCAACGTAATCTGAGTAATACCAGTTGCCAGCGTACAACAACCTCTAAGATTTGCTGGTGGTAGGGCGGTTAGATACAAGATAGTTAAACAATTCCAACCCTAGAAAATGCTTTGTTAAATATTAACGATAGTTTTTCCGTCCCAAATCCCAATGGCAATTCAATAGACATATTGCAATAGGTAGTTACATTTACCTCGTAGAAACAAAACCCTGACGTAGCTTCAATACTATTGGGAAATCAAACAGAAATTTTACGAAGATAGCCTCTGTTTAGACTTTAAAGGCCTCCGTTTATTTAAGACGAATTGAGCTATTAACAAACAATAAACAAGCTCAGTTTTGTAATGAAAACGTAGTATTCGTGTTTAAACAGAACTCAGAGGAATTAAGTCTTAAACGTCGTGATGTAGATGTTAATTACAAAAAGCTAATTCTAAAAAGGTCGCTATAAAGAAATCGTTAAATGTTGCAATCGTAAATTAGGATTAGCGCCGGATCCCAAGTCAAAAGTCATCATAGGCTATTTAACCGCAATTCCTTTCTAGGGTTAAATCAATTCCATGTGAATGAATTTTTCCAAGTCAACGATTGCTGTGGTCAACATTATGAACGATTTATTTTTTTTGGTTCATATCGTGCTACTTGAAAAGAGAAATAACATTATGAAACAGATTACAGTTTATCGATTTAGACCTCCACTGTTTGTGTATCTTCTTCGCAGTGTTTTTATTTAAGTTTCACTTATATATTGTAGCCCTTGGACCCAACAACGCAAGTAGCGTTATTCACTTTGACATGTGATGTTGAAGTTTTTTTTTTATTGCTTCGATGGGTGGACGAGCTCACAGCCCACCTGGTGTTAAGTGGTTATTGGGGCCCATGGACATCCATAACGTAAATTCGCCACCCACCTTGAGATATAAGTTCTAAGGTCTCAAGTTTTAGTTACAACGGCTGCCCCACCCTTCAAACCGAAACGCATTACTGATTCACGGCAGAAATAGGCAGGGTGGTGGTACCCACCCGCGCGGACTCACAAGAGGTCCTAACACCAATCAATGTCAATTTAAAAACGGTTTACCTATCCTTCAAAGTGGAATATACCCGTGCAAATCCTACGGCGCGCGCACAAGCAAGTACGCACCTAATAATTACACTATACTTTTGTTTTAAATGTAATTACTTGCTGCCATTTTTATGGTAGAAAGTGTTCTTAAATTACATTACTTAAAAAAATAGAAGACCTGCTTAGCGATTACGAACGACCAAACAGACGCGCAACTCGATACGGGTCAACCCGTAATGGAGTTATTATACAACGAACATTTCAAAACTATTCTGCAACTTTGATTTTAGATCTTATTTACTGTTTCCGATTGAAAAAAGGTTCGAATTCGATAACTTATATATCATTAAAAAATGCTGTTTATAACATAATCATTAATTACCAAATATTACTACTGAAATCAATTTTAAACTTATATTTATAAACAAATTATTTCTCAGTTTTAACAAGGGTTTTTACAGCTAACCTACTTTGCCTCCAATTTTCTCACATACTCGGGTCTTGAAAGTAAAAGCGTCTTCGTTTTGTTTTCCGATAATCAAGTTTTGGATCAGTCCAGGATCGTAGCGTATCCCAATAGCCTAACTTTCTTGATTGTACTTTAGTATTCAAAAGAACAATAAGAACGTTAGGTCTTTCAAATCTACAGCTAAAATGTGTTTTTTTTTATATAGAATTTGGCTCCAACGCCTTTGGCATTGATTTTGCCAATGTCAAAGTATTTACAAAAATGACCGGTACTTAGAGAGGAAAAAAATTACTAAATCTAAATACAAATAAACTTGGTCGGTTTTTCCATACGCGAATCTGTGGTTTTAAGAGCAGCACAAACAAATATATGTTAGACTAACTAATTTAGAGATAAATATTATTAGCAGATAAAAAAATACACAGAATGTTTACATGCTTAGAATAGACTAAAGTTAATAAGCAATAATTAATATTAATAGGCCGGGGAATGTCATTTGGAAAGATATAAAACGTGTTTATGAAAATTCTCAAATCACTATTTTCCCTAGCTGAGACCTCGAAAGAGACCTCCTAATCTGAACAACAGCACTATTTTGTTCTCTTAACATTGACAGCTGTGAGCTGATCTATCTAAGCCATTCAAAATAAATTTTCGCTCATTTAAAGTTGCCCCTTCAGCCACTTTAATTTCTTAGGTGATTCCGTAAATTGGCTCCGTATATTTAGACAACGAGCGAATTAAGCAGCTAAGATCCATCCAAAGCAATGTTATTAATCTGCAAGGAAGATATGCCGTCCCTTGGCACTGAAGGATAATGGCTGTAGCCTATTGGGGGGTTTTCGCTCTGTTACATCAAACTGTGATCTTAAATAAAGCCAGATAGGCCTAATAAATCATTCGACTCTTGATAAAGTTAAATTTAATGAGGAATTCACTTTTAAATAATAAATCAATTAATTTTAAGTAATTCTACTATAATGAACTCTCAAATATACCACCTATATCTATACTAATATTATAAAGCTGAAGAGTTTGTTTTTTGAACGCGCTAATCTTAGGAACTACTGGTCCGATTTGAAAAATTATTTCAGTGTTAGATAACCCATTTATTGAGGAAGGCTATAAGCTATATCACATCACGATAAGGCCAATACAAGTGGAGAAACAATAAAGAATGTTTCAAAATAGGGGTTTAAATAGCTCCTTAACATTCTATAAATCAAAAATATTTTCACTTTCTACGTAAATGAAGTGGGGGTTAAATTTAGCGTTATGCCAAAGTAACTATTCCACGCGGACGGAGTCATGGGCAAGAGCTAGTCATAAATATTATTTATCGCAATAGTTCAAAAATAGTGAATAACCTTCTTATTCTTTTGTTTTCTTAATCCAATACCTTACTGTTTCTGAAACGGATCGACGACAAACAATAAATAACCCAAAGTGAAACTGTAATTTTGATTTATTACACGAGATTGGCGCAAAAGCTCACACTTCACCTGGTGTTAGGCAATTACCGGAATTCATAGAAATCAAGAGAATGCCTCCACCCGCCTTGAACCCATAAAGCGGTGCTCTCAATAATATTGTAATACGACTGCGCCATCGTTCGTACCGGTACACATAAAAACCCTTCCGTGTTTACAATAAGTTTTACTACCAGGATAGACTAAGTCGAATTTGGCAACAACATACTCGTATGTAATAAATTATTTTCGATCCGAATTTTATTTTCCCTGAAAAATTCCAGCAGCTACCGCATAGTCTATGATTTTGTGGTAGCTGCTGCACATATTTGATTACTACGTACACCATTTTTACGTAATTGTCTACTAAAATCTTTTTCTTTTAAAGAACAAAACAAATTAGTTTGTGAAGAATAAAAGCGCGAAAAGGGTTTAATGTTAAGACTCAAATGGAACATAATCAAACAGAAACGGTCACTGCAAGTAGCAAATAGAATAATACGATTTCCCAACGCGTTGCGTCGCACTGAACTTTTCACCTCGACCCGGATCACGCGGTGATATTTTCGGTCACTTCACGACACTTATCGAAAGGGTTGCTCTATCAGTTGTACTGTACAAATCCGGCATATTCAATAACTTTTTTGAACTCGTGAAAAAACAATAATGATGGTAGATGTAAAGTACTTAATAAATAAAACTTTATTTGATGCTACTTTTTTAATCAAATCTGGTTTTAATTCGAATCTATTTAAAAATAGTTTACACTTACTGTTTGTCCAATTATCCACTATTTTAGATCAGGATGTCACAAAACAATCACTATAACAGGCTTGATCTTATAAAGGTATAAGTTTTGATACCGACTGATTCGCACTAATATTTCCTTTACACATAATGTATTTAAGGTCAACGTCAAACGATATTCCTTCTTGAATGTCGTATCAATAACTGAATTGTCAAATAGTTGTTTGGATCAAGCTTTGGCATCGTAACGAACAACAAAATTAGACCTGTGACGTGGTTCTCTAGTTAGGTTTGCGTCTATACTTCGAAGAGTATACTTTCAAGCAGCCTTGATAAATCTATTACCTGAAGATTGTAGCCAGGCAGCTAAAAGTATTGGAATACCACATTTAATGGTAAAAATTTTGAACTATCAGATATTGTAATCAAACCTTTACGGTGTGGTCTTTATCAAAAATCAAATAGACCATTGATTTGCAATGTGGAAAATATATAACCAATTGTTAAAGTGGACCAAAATGTTTAATAATTTATTAAGCGACGACAAAGTATTGGTAAGTTTTGAGATTTACTACATCAAAAATGAAGTTAGTAAATAAAAAAAGGTTAGAGTAATGCCTTTGGATTTTTACAGTTTTTTATGCTTTCATGACCGTGTTCAGTATTGACATCAATATTTTCATTTTTTAAATTGGTTATGGAATGTGAAATAAGCATTAAATTATTATTAATCAAAATCGCAAACTTGTTTTTTTTCCGTGTCTGAATTGTTTTCAAACAGAAATTAGAATCGGGTCAAAAATACCTTTGATACTTATAATACCTAATCACCATCCTTAGATACCCATTACTGGGCATATGCCTCCCCTTTTATATGCCATAATGCTCGATCGCTCGCCATTCTCAACCACGTGTGCCCCGTCGTCCTAACTATGTCATCGGTACAGCATGTCATAAATCTTCCGATACCTCTACGACCTAATCTTGGCTAGCATTCCGTCATTGTCCTACTCCATCTATTATTATTTCACCTTGCTAAGTGTTCAGCCCAACTCCACATGCATAAAACAAAACTGCAAAATTTAACATAGCCACTGAACTCAGATTTATCGTTAACCCAATATAATTTACAGCGTTCACATACATTAATTATAGTGTTGTTATAAACATAATTTTGGCAACCAATGTTTGCATATAAACAACATTCATGGTCGCTAATGTTTTGGAATACCTACATAACAAAAAATAGGTCAGTGTCAAATGTAAAGATGTAATTTGTATTTTATAAGCCAGCTGTCTTACAAGAAAATTAAATTTATAAGAAAGTTATTGAAATAATTGTTTACTTTAATACGTTTGTTCGTTGAACTAACTCATTTGGACGTTGATTATACAAATATGAGACACTTTCTCGTATGTACCAATAACTAAAGCACAAAATTTTCAGTTAATCGATTCAGTAAAGTCAAATTTCTGGTCGACCGGTACGCTACTTATACTATGTTAATATTCCTATTGATACTTTCTTTTTCAGGTTTTCACTAGAGATGATTATAAGCGCTTTGGTTCACCTTCAAGATACAGTATTCATTAATCGAACTGGGCACTTAAATTTTTAAGAATTTATAATAATAATTAATGACCCCAGTATTTACTTATTATCGAGTGAGAACGATGATTGATTATATCAAATTTAGCTCACTTATCTCGCGAAATAGTACTAAACCAATGTCTCAAGTCCAAGATATGACCGTTCGCGATCTCAACCTACTTGGCACTCGTGTCAGTTTAAACTATGCGCGTGCATTGTTAATTGATTATCGTATCGTATCGATTGATGACATTAATAAACAATCAAGCAAGCGTGCCTCGGGCCATTGTGATGCAGTACCGTCACTCTGTTGGACTGCAATACCAGACCAACATAGCTGTTGGAGAGCAACCGGTGTATTACGTTTTGACCCGGCAAGCTAGTTCTGGCCTAGCGCTTATTTCGGGGCACCAGCCGCTCTGACTGGGGCGGCCTGACAGGTTGCCGTGCCGTGTCACCTGATGTAGTCGTCTTTGACAACTTCGTCGGCCAGACGTGCTTCAAATAATAGCGCATCGGGTTGTAATTTTAACCGAATACCTCTACCTTCCCCGAGTTTTGTCGCGAGCGGGGATCGAGCGTCAGACGAAATTGCAGGAGAGTTGTTCAGCGAGTAGAACACTACCATTTTTGGCGCCACCTTAAGCATCTTCGACCATAAAGCCTCGTGTATGTAAGATGAGAGAGATTTAATCATTGGGTCTGATAAAAAGTAGAGAGGACCATTGTAGCAATACAATCGGAACTTCAATCTTAATGAGCAATGTTATTTAATTTTTAATGTCAGTGGGTTTCGGTAACTGCTCAAGGAAAAACTCACGAGCTTATCTGTAAACTTTAGCTAATTAAAAAATCCATTCAGAGCCCAGATTAAGGGCAATACAATCCTAAATCGTAGTAAACCTGAATGTAAACATACAAGGGGCCAAAGGACTAGCTCTTAAACATTACATTAAACGGATATACGACCTGTCACTTCGCTATGATTTCGGTAATGAGTGTTGCGATCACGCACACCGCACGAGTTGGTACCAGCGTCCTGTTATTTTTTCCAAAAATGAATTATTTATTCACATTTGAATATATTATATACTATTAAAATCCCAATATAATGTAGCGATAGCTATCATAGAATAGAAGAAATCTGACAGAAACGTTAACGACATTTACAAGATAAGCTTACTTAATGGATTTTAAGAATTTCCGAACATCAACATACACTACTGAGACAATGGCGTCTGCTCGGTGAGAAACCTTCCCTTCATGGTATTTTACAGCTATCGAAGCTATTCTAATCTATATCTATATATATAAAATTGAATTGCTGTTCGTTAGTCTCGCAAAAACTCGAGAACGGCCGAACCGATTTGGCTAATTTTGGTCTTGACTTATTTGTGGAAGTCCGGAGAAGGTTTAAAAAGTAAATAAAAATATGAAAGTGCTCAGAATTAAATAAAAATAGCAATTCTGTTTCCCCTTTGATGTGTCTCCCGTCGGACGGATTCCTATTGTTTGTTTTAAGTTTATTTTATACAAAAGTTTAGGTCTTTTATTTATCGATTGAGGCACTACGAAGTCAGCCGGGTCAGCTAGTACAGTATAAATTACAACCACATGTCTCAAAGTAGGCAACGCTATTTACGTCTTGATGCCTAAGTGCTCTAGAAGTAACTAACTTTGCATTAATTGAGTCGAATTTGATTAAACGGGCTGAATTTGGAAGAATCGTCTTCCAGCCCAACTTTAATACGTTTTTGGCCGTGGCTATGTTTATCTTTATTTTTACTCATTATTTTATATTATTATACCCATTGTCTAAAAAGTTAGTTCATAAAGAGCGATTTGTTTATGAAATTATTCGAAAAAGCATCTTGACTTAGCATGCCAAGTTAAAAATGATTGCTTTTAAATTATCTTTAATGATCAATTTTTTTTTATTTAAACATGACATAAAAGTAGATACAAGAAAAAGGGACTCATATTATATCGTTATTTAATTAAGACAAAAACAAAAATGTAATAAGACAATCTTTCAGAGAGGGAGGCTAAATCTAACCAAGTTTGGTAACGTAATTTCTAAGCTATACTAGTAGTAGGTATATGGTCGTATACATATATTTAAATTATACTATTATATGTATATACTACAGCGAGTACGGTGGTTAAGTAATTTAAAAATAAAAGTAATCACGAAAACAAAAATTATTTAAATATTTAAAAAAAAATGAAAATCTTACACCCCTGGAATAAGCAAAGTGTACAATGTTTGAAAACACCAGATCAAGCCATCAATCAATCATTACACGATATTTACACCAAATAACGGTTAACTGAACCGGATCAATCTGGTTACAACCGGAAGACTCAATAGACCGAACGCGCATTTTGGAAATTTTACTTCAATTTCCGAACATCGATAACAAGTTTTAAATTGTCCGAATCATGCTCACCGATCCGCTATAGACGTTGACAAGGGATGAACTGATCGACTTGATGAAGGATGTAAGTTAATTTGGCAAGGTAAAGGAAGCATCAGTAACCGAAATGGCCGCTCGTTTCGTATTTCATTTTATAGACAGAGAGCCGTTACTGTCCTGGATTAATTAAGTTAAAACAAGTAATCACTGTGATACTTCTATACTATTATTATTAATATTATAAAGAGGAAATTTTTTTTTGTTTGTTTGTATTGAATAGGCTCTGAAACTACTGAAACGATTTGAAAAATTCTTTCACCGCTTGGAAGCTACACTATTCCCGAGTGACATAGGCTATAATATTTTTTGAAAAAATTAGGGTTCTTTACTAAAACTCCAATAATGTAACCCAAGGTGTAAAAAAATTACCTAAAATATTCTTTACATCGCGTGCCCTGCGAAAATGATGATGAAATTCTTTCATTGTTTGGAAGCTACACTATTCCCGAGTGACATAGGCTATAAGATTTCTTGAAAAAAATTAGTAATCCTTACTAAAACTTCAATAATGTAAGCCAAGGTGTAAAAAAATTACCTAAAATATTCTTTACATCGCGTGCCCTGCGAAAACTATTGATGACAGAATAAAATAATGTACTACGACTTTGTAGAACACGTTATTATTTCCAAAAAGTGTCGCGACAGCATATATCTAACTATTATAGTTATGCCACAATAAGTGTTCTTTTATTTAAAAAAATAAAACAACGTCAAATATCGTTAATTTTTTTCTTAAAGACCCGAGCGGAGCCGGAGCGGTCCGCTAGTTAACTAAAGTAAAACTGGACTTAATGGAACTCAGATCTATAATTATCACCGCTTGGCATTTTTAGTCGTATAAATTACATAGTTAGGTAATACTAAATTATATCTATGAAATTACTCACCATAAGTTCCCGCCTCAACTTATCCAATTCATGTGCGGAAGGTGGTGCCGGCTGGACTCTACCTCTTCTCAGTTCTTCTAGCTGTCTTGTCAGCTCTTCCACTTTGGCCACTGCCAATGACAGCTCCTTTTCTTTTTCATTGAAGAGAGCTCGTATTGACTCCAGGTCACTAGCTGTATACAATATACTTAAAGTTATAATTTTGTCAAGAAATTCTTACATGATTATATGCATAGAAATATTCTTTTTGCTACTGCTTCTATTTGTAATTCAGTTGAGCGATACTAAGGATACAAGTACGCCACATCTCTAAGTATTATTTCCTAATCTAATTCCTAAGCCAATCACATTTGAAAGACTTGTCATACCTCTTTGGGAAAACTATGCAAAAGTGTTCTCAAAGTCAGGTGGGCGTTGAAAACAATGAGGCCACAGACGGACTGTTGATGGACGCAACGGCTTCAGGTGGGGGAAATGAAATCACGGGATTGTTTTAAATAAATCGTCAAAATACTTCCAATGAAACGTACGATACAAAATAAAAAACACTAAGGTTTCCCTGTAGATACAAAAATTGGAAACGTCCAGATTCCTATTCAGATTTCAAAACCCTATTCCCTACTCCAACGCTTATCACTCCCAGCGGGATGTTAAACTAAAAACCGATTTTTTTATTTCCATAAATGTATGAACAGACTTTATATTTTAATTTATAATAAATTGCCTATTAACAATAAACATATAAAACGTTCATATTAGGACATAAATATTAAACAATACAAATCTGGAAACGCATCGGGAGGAGGACAATCCTAGAAAAAATTGGGGACATAATGCTTCTGCGTGTGCATCATCAGCGCAATCACGACCACTCTGACCAGGGTATAAGAAGAGAAAACGTTTAAATTGCAGGCCACTGTATAATTGCAAAATAGATTTTAAGAAAGATTTTATGTTAGAAAATATCTGCATTTTTTTTGTATTGAAAACTCCAAGTCAATAAACTATCTCAAAAATATATAGTGAGAGTGGTGAAGTGAGGAAATCTTGGAAGTGCGTATCTAACTTGCTCGTTGTACTTAATGTAGCAATTTACTTTTCATTCCCTTCACGTTCCGCATGACGAAATATTACTTGTCGGAAATTTCCTACGCTTCTCCTCATTACACCTATTTACAGTTACAAAGAAGAGCTCAAATTCTATGGGTTTTAGCTTGAAGTTTAATGTATGCTTCATGCTTCATGTATCGTTTTAATAGCTATTCATAGGCAGTCATTCCTTTTCATAATATCAGTCTGAAGTAGACCTCTTAGTTAATGGTAGCGTAGTATTTTGTCAGCTGTAAACAAACTAAACAACTCTGTAGTTTCTGTGTTAAGAACATAATATAAAATTATGTCACATTATGCAGCAAAAATGCCATTTGCGCGGGCAAGGACACAGCTGGGGCACATTCAGAGCGGCGAAGAGGGAAATACCTCAGTCCTTTCAATTACAGAAGACAATAAAACGGGCTCCATCTGTAGGAGGGGCGCTGTTCGTCAGAATAAGGACTTCATCATTCAGTAATATGTTTTTAAAGAGGAAACATTAATATTAAGTGCGATTTTTTTTTGGTAGATTTCGAAATTGCGAACGGATAGTATTAATAGCATTATCTTTAAGATGAATAAAACCAGAAGAAAAATCCTTTTAATAGTAAATTAAATACGTTAAAAAAATACGTTATACGTCCGTATATCTATATCTTAATACGTGAAGCAAAAACTTTGTATCCCTTTTTACGAAAATTGCGCGGACGGAAGAGTATGAAATTTGCCACACTTATAGAGAATATAGAGAAGAAGTGCACAATACTAATATTTTTTTAAAATAATGCATAAAAGATACATTAAATCAATAAAGAGAATAGATTAAATATTGTTTGTCTTTATTAATATTATTTTTTTAGTGTAGCCTTGGCGAAATTTGTGATTATAGGCACTAGAATGAACGTTTCAATTTATTTAGTCTATTTTAAGCTATTCATCTAATTATAATTTCAATGTAGACTTCTCGGAGTCAAGTCACGTAATCAGACCTCGGAAGCCACACTTTTGTCGAACGAAAAGATGATTCAAAAACAAAAGACTGCCAGTAGGCGTCCCGGATAATAGAATATTTCTCTGCCAAATGTATCACGATCGTGCGGATCGCGGACCCTACCAAATTGATTTAACAACACCCTTCTAGAAACGTATTTTGCTTTTAGTACGTAATTCAACGTTTTGTCTGCTATACTTCTTGTGCTTGTGCTATACTTATGCTATACTACTTGTACTGTCTGTCTTGATGTCTAAAAAAACAATTGAAATATAAATAAAAAAGATTTCCTTAAATTTCGTAAAAACGTTTCAAGAATTTGTATATTGGTATAGGTAAGTATTTGATTATACCAATAGAAGTCCACAAATATTAATTTCATCTTCGATTTCTAAGCGTTAGTATTGTCATGAAAGTTTTTTTAGAATCTTAAATTTTTAAATGATTTTATTTTGTTTTATTCTTGACTTTTTAATTATTAATTTTAACAAGAAAAGATTTTTTGTCTAAAAATAAATACTAGGTACGTATCGTCAACGCATAAATACACACTGCAGCTTTCATTTCATGACTTAGTACTTGTAAAAATACTAAAAAAGCTATGATTTTATACCCATACCTTTTATAATAAACATCCCAAAAACGTGTTTAGGAAGGTAAATTTCTTGTCAACGCGAAGGGCGTATCTAAATACAGATATAACTAATTCCTATAATTATTGAAGACTTAAGCTTATTACATTATATTACGATTCATTAATCTTACGATCTTAAGCTGCGCCCAACATTAAGTCACTAAAAACCGTAATAGTTTTTCCTATTCGTTTCTTGCTTTGCGTGTTTTCAGTTGTTCTCTACTGTCACGCAATAAGCCAATACATTCGCTCTGTAAGACTTATGAGGTCAGCGCCGACGTTATTAGTAAAAGAAACTTTATGATGCTTCTACGAAATTAGGTTTTCCTACAGCTATTGTGAAATACTTAGTTCAAATTGAATTATCAAAATCGTCTAATAAAATTTACAGTAATATTCTCTCTCAAAATTTGCAAAACTTAATCAATCTATGACATGTTACTAGGTGAACGATTTTAAGCTAATTTTTTATTAGCTAGACAGATGAGGAAGATGATTGATGGGCAGAATTTACGGACTATGCCATGCTAAGCAGTAACTGGACGGCGTGTTACTTTACAACAGATATTTGGGTACGGCGGTGCAGCCAACACATAACATAGAAATTATCTGGAAATAAACACAAGCGACCTTAACGGTTATAGACATTATTTGACTTTCATGAACATAATTTTATATTCTAATTTTAATATTTTTACTTAGTCGGTTTTTCCATGTATTTTTTTTTTATTTGAACTAGACGGTTAAATCCCCTTGCGTCCTCGTCCAGTAGTACCTACTGCATAGTAATTACCGGATCTGACAGATGTGAATGCCGCCTCTTGAATATGAGGTTGAAGCCTCAATAGCACTGCTCTTCAAACTAGATAGAGGTAGCCACAATGATGAAACCTATCAGTGTGGGCTAGCGGTACGCACTACTAATTCGCAAATTTATAATTAGACACAAAATACACACCTTTTTTTTAGACCACGGGTGTTTCGTTCACTCGATTGAGTGAAAACTTTTTGTAGATATTGTTAACACTTCAGGGGAGAACTGATATAGTACTAGTATCGAACGACTGTGACGGGAGAGTGTTTCGATATAAGCTTGCCTTGTTGGTATGGGTATTTCATGTTATATTTGCGATCGACACGAAAACAGGTGAACGTTTTGAACCTCACAAATGCGATTGAATAATACTTTGAGGACGTAGTAGAAGTCGTCGTGGCCTAAAGGATAAGACGTCCGGTGCATTCGTGTTGAGCGATGCACCGGTGTTCGAATCTCAGGCGGATACCAATTTTTCTAATGAAATACGTACTCAACAAATGTTCACGATTGATTTCCACGGTGAAAAAATAACATCGTGTAATAAAAATGAAACCCGCAAAATTATAATTTGCGTAATTACTGGTGGTAGGACCTCTTGTAAGTCCGCGCGGGTGGGTACCACCACCCTGCCTATTTCTGCCGTGAAGCAGTAATGCTTTTTGGTTTGAAGGGTGGGACAGCCGTTCTAACTATACTTGAGACCTTAGAACTTATATCTCAAGGTGGGTGGCACATTTACGTTGTGGATGTAGGCTCCAGTAACCACTTAACACCAGGTGGGCTGTGAGCTCGTCCACCCATCTAAGCAATAAAAAAACATTTAAAAAAGTAGTCACATAAGATTTTGAATTTAAAATAATCGAAACGTTATTAATTAACAAACCATCTGATACATGCGAGATAAAGCCAGTCAGATGTTTTTATTTGCACACGAATTCGTTTTTCACGTTATTTAAAAAAATGATATGCATTAAATATTGTCTATAGGAGTTATTAATTTCATAGTATTGATAAAAGATGTGTATAGCTGTTGTTTATACGGTCACACAAATTTAACTCATTAAAAACAAAGTATTAATTAATTAATTCATAATTATTTTATTCTAAGATTAAATTACATAGTGCCATAGCATACTCGACAGCGATAATTTTAAGCGGAGAGACCGCTTGTGTAAATAAAGTCAAATAAGTTTAAAAAGTTATTTATACAAAAATACTAGCGATCCGCCCTCGGTTCGCTTCGGATACTGTAATTTATTATTGATTTCTCCACTATTTAATGGATGTTATTATACATATAAACCTTCCTCTTCAATCACTCTATCTATTAAAAAAACCGCATCAAAATCCGTTGCGTAGTTTTAAAAATTTAAGCATACATAGGGACAGACAGATATAGGGACAGAAAAAGCGATTTTGTTTTATACTATGTAGCGATATACTAACTACCTCAATAAAAAGTACATAGTCGAAAAAGGTAAAGTTTATAGCTTGATTGATGTACCCATTACCTATATTCAGGTACAGTCAACAGTTCAAACCGGAATGGGTCGCGCCCAATCAGCGTAATGAGGCAAAACTTGTATAGTGATTAGCCGCAACAGTGCGTTAAGCTTAACCACTCTGCTAATTCCCGCTTTTTGATATAGAGGAATAAATGTTGCAGTACACAAGCTCAATTTTTTACATATCTCTCAGCAGTACCACACATGACTATAATATTGTTCACGATACCACTACTTCCAACGAGCATAATTATGATGTATAATCCTGAAGTGCATTTACATGTATTTAAGTTTGCCAATCTGAACACCCAAGCTTATTTCTCTAGAGCCAAGCAAATCCAATCCTGTCAGGAATGTAAAATAGGTTTGCCAAATAATTTACTTAAAAAAATAGAGCTTGTAATTTTTTATGGCCAATATGTTTTAAGTTGATACGCTGCGGATACTGTTACTGTGGCCAATAGCAGATATGGGAGCGCCCGCAAAAACGCCACTACTGACATAGACTAATGTTTAGGGACGAGAACAAATGGAAGTTTCAACTCGATTACGTACAAATGAAAAACAACGGTTTCGCTAATATTCCCATATTGTATTATCATATTTTACATCGAAACGATGCCTCCAATGAACACTACGCTAACTCCAAATTCGTAGATTTACAAGAAGAGCGTTTAAACGAAAAAAGTTGATAAAATCTTTATTATTGCAGATATATTTATGGTTTTTTTTGTGTAACTAGCTGATTAACTCTTGCTTCGAACCCGTTCAATAATGATTAATTGTAATACTTTTAACATAGTGAAGCGATTTGCGTGGAAAACCAAAATTTCAAAATTTTGAGTTAGAGTAATGTTCATTGGAGGCATCGAAAACATCATTAGAACTTCAATTTTATAGGATTACTTAAAGAAAAATATAGGTTGAATCTCAACAGCTTTAGCCCACGTTTTGATCTTGTCTGGTGGCACGTCTCCGTCATTTTTGAGGGTCAAAGAAGACTGGCTTGCACCAACTAATACCACTGATCAATGAGCAAACAAGCAAAACCTTTATTATTTATCAGATTTATTATATTATCATTGTATAAATATTACTATGCAATTTATTAACAATTTTTAAAAAAATACAAATTTTAAAACAATTGCTATTAAAATTACTAAATCCTTTATTAGTTTTTAAAACGTTAATATTTTATAGATTCAGTAGCATTTTTATTTCAGTAGATAAAACTGTAAGATGAAGTTCTAATATTTCAAACCAATCTTACTGTAGATGCATTTTCATCAAATATACCAATATAATATGCTGTTGTTTTTATATCATGCTCAAATTATAAGATAAAATATCCATCCGTTTCATTGCTACAAAGCTCTTATAAAATTTCAACAGTTTTCACTCAGGCTTTCGAAAAAATAACAACTTTTGATTTTCTATAACAACTCCGAACCCTTTAAAGGGAGTTAAATAACAAAATAACATAGCGGTTGATATCGATTTTCCTAAGTATAGTCGATGCGTCATCGGTATCGCTTGTTGACTGGTACGAAGCCACGGCATACCTTTCTTTCATGGCATTAGATAACGATATAAAACCAACTTTTCAGTGTTTTTCTAAAGGAAAAACAATCAAAAACTTTAGGGGCTTTGAGGAAAATTTACGATCAACAGAATAATTTTATATTCCAGCTACGTAACTTAATTTGTTTTAATGAATGTGTATAATAGATACATTATAGATACAGATAGATCTTTTTTTTATTGCTTAGTTGTGTGGACGAGCTCACAGCCCACCTGGTGTTAAGTGGTTACTGGAGCCCATAGACATCTACAACGTAAATGCGCCACACACCTTGAGATATAGTTCTAAGGTCTCAGTATAGTCACAACGGCTGCCCCACCCTTCAAACCGAAACGAATTACTGTTTCACGGCAGAAATAGGCGGTGCGGTGGTACCTACCCGTGCGGACTCACAAGTGGTCCTACCACCAGTAAATACATACATATACCTTATGTTTTATGTGCTGAACTATTGACTGAACTATTAAAGGGATAATTTTTGCGATCTAACTGTAGTGAACATATGTGATTTAATATTTTGTGTTCGGGCACAATACTAAACCTGAAATCTATTTTTTAATTATTTATTTACTTAACTTTATGCATAAAAGTACAGTGGCGGACTTAATGCCTAAGGCATTCTCTAACAGTCAATCAAGGACTGTGTAGAAAGTCCTGTGGTAGATGCATTCCTTTTTGAAAAGAGAAAAATAAGAATAATAAACTATTATACACATATTACACATTTAAACGGTCGTCTGGTGTAGTGGTAAGTGACATGGTCACTACACAAGGGGGTCGCGGGTTCGAATCCCGCCAAGGGAAGATATTTGTATGATAAATATAAATGTCTTTCCAGGGTTATGGGTGTATATTAAATATATGTATGTGTATAATAAAAATATTATATTTATTTCCGTTATCTGGTACTTGTAACACAAGTTCTTTACGAACTTAGCACGGGACCAGTTAACATGGCGTGATTGTTAGTAAATATTTATATTTATTATTTATTTATTTATTTATATATACATACACACCCATAGTGTATATAATATATATCATACAACGCTGTACATATTATAATAATATAACATTTACACATATCTATTAATATCTCCTCATTCAGAATAATCTACACAAATATAGAAGTTTATTTGTTTATTTATCCATATTCTGTGAATCCAGGAAGTTTCGAGTGTTGAAACTTTTTAAAAATTATAGTTGGCACCTCAATAATACACTGTTTACTGACTTTGAAGAAGACATATCGTTTTTTAATTGCTGTCAAATTTATCTGGAGTTGGCGACGTAAGAAATGATTATTGCTATCCGTGGATATCATGCATTCAAAAAAGTAATACATGGTAAGCCAGGTTGATTTAAAGAACTCTTATTAATCGTCGTGCCATGAATCTCGAAAGGTGACACAGCGTCTGCTCCGATACTACGGAGGAAAATTTATTCGGGAGTCGGATTAGTACGGGGGAGAAGTGACCTCGGAAAATGTACCGTATATTTGTATATATATGAAATTCCAGATAGTAGTTTTTTATTATTATTCAAACATATAGACAAACAGCAAAATTGAGAGGACCTTGTTTTTCGGTATTCTGGTATACGTGTCGATAGTGAGATCGCCATAATGTCCGCTGAAGTCTGCGACAATGCTAGTTGAGTTGCCGGAGTTGATAGTGTCGTCATTATTAATCACAATTTTCGTTTCATATGAAGTTCTCGGTGTCACCAGTTTTGGGTCACTTCTGTAGATGTTGTTACCGATTGTGACGTCAATAATAAAGAACTAATACACAGTAATGAATGACACCGTTTATTCCGTAAGATGGTACATGTGTTACCAAAAGACCGGCGCCGGGCAACTGGTGCAGCGTAATGCAATAATTGCATGCGCAAGCGCTTACGTGTCCCTACACTTGTAAAACAAATATGTACTTTATCCGAACTACAATAAGGTTCAATAAAAAAAAAGTGAAAATACCCAGTTTGGCTACTTAAATACTTCATTCTGTCAATTACTAGTCGGGCTTAGTTCGTGACGGCGTAAACATAAATTTGCTACGAGGTAGCTCCGTGTAATTATATTTTGGGCTAGGCAAGGTTGTTTTATGAGCGCTTGTTGCTTTGGGCCGAGCCTAGTAACGTCTTCATTAAAACTATTAAACACTCAACGGTACATCCTATAATGCGTC
Organism: Bombyx mandarina; assembly: GCF_030267445.1. NCBI lineage: Eukaryota > Metazoa > Arthropoda > Insecta > Lepidoptera > Bombycidae > Bombyx > Bombyx mandarina. The sequence continues at coordinate 6,645,322 of NC_143224.1, read as the reverse complement.
TTTGTGTATATTTAAGAACAATAATTATAGCATAGTTTGTATTTTAACGGAAGATTTCAAATATTTCGAATTACACAATAGTTTTCAAAGTTTCCGAGGGTGTAGGATAAATATCCCGCTTGATTACTTAATTTACATTACTTAAACATTGTGCTTAAAGGTAGCAACTTTGTAAGTGTCAAACAAATATTAATGAATTACTTCCACGAAGTAGACAATGTTGTGTAATAGATGACAATGTATTCTATCTTGGCGAAGTCACGAATATCGTAATTAAGCTTAGTAACTTATTTAGTTTTTTTTTCCTACCTATCCTGATAGCCTTGAGAGGCTATTTCAGCTTCTCCTTGACGTGTAGGTGTGCTCACAGGGCTCAAACTGGGAGTGTCGCTAACACTGGCCCTAGCAAAAGCAGTGCTTCGCAGAATCTACCACCGGATCGGAAAGGCGACCCACTGAGAAGATACGGCGAGAAACTCAGTGAGAAAACTTATTTAGTGCTTAACGTACCAGTGTTCTAGATTGCCGTTCTGTTTTTTTTTGTCGTGGATGCAAAAAAAACGCAATATCGTCATTATATAAAAAAGATTTAAACCTAGATCTTTAGGCGGACGGCGTTTTTTTACGTTTCGATGTGTTTAGACTCCAAAAAAGTTACACCAAGTGGGTTGAGAGCTCATCCACCATACTAACGTTAATGGTATTTAAGGACCTTTAAAATGCAACCTTCGAACACAATTTAGTTTCTTTTTGAGTGTATAAATAATCAAGCCCTTGAAAATATCTAATAACGCTATCTACCCACATTAGACAACACGTATTTAAAAAAAATAAACCACGAATTTCTTATTTATATAACATCAAATCAAATGTATTGAAGAGATTTGCAAAAGTCAAGAAATGTACATAAATAAAAACATTTATCATTAGAAATGCTGACTTTATTGTTATTATAACGACGGCCATCTTAAAAGAATGCTTATTTGAGCACAGAAGCTTTTCTAAGTAATTGGATATTTGGTTGAATGTGAGATAAAACCCAGCTTGATATAAGCCCCCAAATCGTACAATCTTATGGTATCCTTCGTAAAGCGATTGGGCTTACAGCTTTGCTCCGTTTCCTTGCCGTTAATTTTGACTAAAACACAATAAAATATACATTACAAACAATTCAAAACATTCGAAGAATTTCATGATTATATTAATGTAGGTACCTATATTAATTAAGGAAACTGTTACTTAATTATTAATTTACAGTATTAAAGGGACATATTCTAGAAAAAGAAAAGCACAAAAATCAATCGACTTAAAATCTTTTCCGATGTCTCGAAAAAAATTGATATCTTGAACCATACTTGATGTACTTTGAATTAATACATTTTCATATAACCCCAATAAATAAAAAGCTTCGTTACTAAATCAATCGTTCCTAAAAAACAATAGCGTATAATAGTCTACCTTTGATGACAGTAAAAAAACAAACTACAATAACGTTAAATACACCGTTTTTTTGCTTAAGAGGGTGAAAGAAGTCACAGACCACCTGCTGTTCACTTCACCGGCTTATCGGACCCCATAGACATGAACAACATCAATACCGCCTGCCTGCTTGAAACAAGATTTCTAAATGAATGAAGTTTTACTTTATAAAAACAAATTCTAAATTAAATGATCAATCAAGTTCTCTTATATATAAAAAATACTAAACAAAAATAATGGATTGAATAATAATTAAATATTTAAACATATTTTTTTTTTATTGCTTAGATGGGTGGACGAGCTCACAGCCCACCTGATGCTAAGTGGTTACTGGAGCCCATAGACATCTATAACGTAAATGCGTCACCCACCTTGAGATATAAGTTCTAAGATCTCAAGTATAGTTACAACGGCTGCCCCACCCTTCAAACCGAAACGCATTACTGCTTCACGGCAGAAATATTCAGGGTGGTGGTGCTATGGTAACTTGAAGTATAATACATATATTAAAACACTATTATTTATTATTCATTAGAGTGCGTCATGAAGTCATGAAGACGACTCTTCGAAAATGACGTAAAATACTTCCACAAATTTATAATCGTAGTTTCTGCCTTATTTTCCTTTCATCCCATAATGATTTTCTAGAATATATGTATACTAATAATGTTTATGTGAACAAAACTAGATTATTACAATAACAACAGATCACAAAATAGTCTAAAATTCGAAGGTGATTCTTGTATGTATGTAGTTAAATCACTCCAATTTACTATAACGTTATCGTAATTCAATCATAAAAATGTAAAGTAGTAATTATTATTTAGAAATCTTCACTAAAACACACCTGGTCTCGTGTTTAACAAATCAGGGTCCAAGGAATCACTTTGTTTTCCCCATTAAACGCGATGTGTCGAATATAAATTAAGGAACTTTAACAAGTTACGCCTTTAAGGGTATGTATTTTTATCGAAAGCTTTTCAAGCTCATCTCCTACGGTGATTTTAGTAATAGTTTTTAACGTCTTAGGAACACTTAGTAGATTCCGCTTAATAATTATTATCTTAAAATTTCATATATTTCTATATTAATTAACATGTTACATACCTACGTGAATTGGTTATGTTACTTAAATATAATTACTTTTTAATACGCAGTAAGCAATTCTCATTATTTTGCTAAATATTATTCTGTGTCAATGCCTCAAAATCAAATTAATATCTTTGATAAAATCCAAACCAGAATCCAATAGTAGTTAAACTGGTGGCACTTAATTAACATCGGAATCCGAAGCGAGTCTTCATTGAGGAACGTCTAGGCTGACATTTGAATGGCATTCGGTGATCTTTAGTGTTTCAAGCAAATTATACTAATTAATGCTTCATATTTAGTAAAGATTTGTACACTAAGGTCATGGATAGATTGTTGGTTACAGCGTCTCAAAAGCAATAAGAAGAAGGTCCTTGTCTACGTTTGCGACGTAATTACGATTTTTTTGTAGAAATATATTATATATTTATTATTTGTTTAAATTAGAATACTGAACAACATAACCACTACCATTACCAATAGCATTTAAGATTCAATAATTGACTTATCTTAGATGGAATATTAATTAAAAAGACTCTCAAAGCTAATAGGCCATAATAAGATAATAAATGTTTTTAAAGTGGGCGATATCCATTTTACTTTGATAAATTAAAAAAACTACTTGCTGTTTTAAAAACTTTATATTTGAAACCGATCACCCACGAGTAGTGAGAGCATGCGCGTCAATTTTTTTATTTTTTTATATTAAATACATTTTGTGCTAATCAAAAAATATATTATTCAAATCGCTACGTTTATATTCTCATGTCAGAATTACCCCTGATTATTTATTACGTTTGGATTAATTTGAAAATGTCAAAAATACATGAATTGACGGTAAACCGAAATATAAAATCCTATTTTCATATTTTGTTAAAACATAAGTAAAACATCGGTTATAATAATTTCGATCGAAGAAAACATAATGATAATAATATGACTCGAAGAAAAAAATCTTTAAAATTTATTTAAAAAAAAAAAGAAATTTTATGTCGGGTTTGTGAGTCAGATAGGTTTTTAAAAGTATATGATCCCTTTAATGAATGTAACTTAATTTTGGACTTGTCAACTCAACAACTAAACACTTAGAAGTAATTAACAGGAGTTCATTTCGATAACATTCCACAATTAAGCCGTCTACTATAATACAATTCCAGGCACATAGTACTCATGAAAATTTATGCCAATTGAGATGGATGAACGGCTATTCAAGATATTCCGTCTGGTCATTCCGATAGAGCCTTAGACGCTCCGAACGTTCACTATTAGATTAAGACATTCTATTGATGTTTGCATAAGACAATGATGCGGTTTATAAGCAACTCTACAGATCAAACTGAATTTTGTATTTTCTACAACGTTAGGGTATATTTTATGCCTCTCTGTCTCTCTCTCTCTCTCTCTCTCTCTCTATGTTTTGAAAATATAAAACAGAATAACTGAAATAAATCCAAAAAAGAGATCGATAAATCGTAAAATGTTTTATATAAACCAGCTAATAGAGTTCACAATATGTAATCATATTGAAGCTAAGCGAGTCTGTCGATCGAATTTATTATATTATGGGCATTATTATAACTGAATGGGCATTATTATAACTGAATGGGCATTATTATAACTGGGCGTTATTACTGGGCATTATTATAACTGGGCATTATTATAACTGAACAATTTAAACGATATTCTTTTGCGTTCGTGTGTATGCTTTGTTCTTTGACTTACAAGACTGCCGCATTAGTAATTTGAACCCTGTCTGCTTATGGACAAATATAGGATAAAGAGTACTTATTATTTCTAGATAGATTTTTAAATGCAGTCCAAAAGCTTCTAAGGCTGCCCCTTGCGAGTGAGGCAAAGCTCTCCTCACTACGCAGAAATCCGCCGCCGCCGAGCAGGGGGTCGGGATCGGGGTCCCGTCCGTAACCCGGCCCCCTAAGAGCTTCGGGCTCCACCTGCTTTGTGCGGAGAGGAGCCTAGGCGTGGGGCGGCGTGGTAGGCCGCGTTCCCCCGACCGCTCCGGGGGAAGGTGTAGCGCGGCGCCATTAGTGCGGGCTCTTGGCCCGTCGACCGAGGGAACCGGCGGTCGTGTCGCTGGCGGCCGCCGGTCCGGCGTCTGGGGGACGGCGGGATGGATGTAATATGCTCTGCGTAAACCCTGTCCCGCCGTCTCAATAGCTCCGACTGGGTTCCCGCCCGGTCCGGGGTAGGACGCCGGTTGTGAGCGGCAGGAGTTTTTGGTGAGGTTCGACTCCCACATACCCCACCTGCCGTGCGGGTGGGAATCCGGCGATTTTCTCCTGTGAAAAAAAAAAAGGCTGTCCCTTATGAATTACTGTAAACGAAAGAAAGACACCTAGAGAACTTCATTAGTTCCAGATGAATGATTCAATACGCTATTAATCATGATTTCAAAAACGTCTTTTAATCCAACCTTACTTATGTATCTTAAGTTCCATACCAAAGTTTACAAAATTAGGAATTTTAGATTGAAAAAATTGAACCGCAGTACACATCGATCGAGTAAATTTCCAGCTACATTATAAATGAATGTTTATTGATTACATGCCAGGAACAACGTCCGATGTTAACCTTGTACGTGTGCGATGGAAGTACTTTAATCACGCTAAAGTTTTATATTCTTTCTTAGAATAATATGCTCATGGTAAATCAAAAATATATATGCCGTGTTGTTAAATTGTGCTTTTAAATAATTAATGCTGAGTGAGTCGGTGAGTCAGTGAGTTTTCGGTAGGCAGCAGCTTGACTCTACCCCTGACATTGCTGAAGTCCATGGGCGACGGTCACCACTCACCATCAGGTGGGTCGTATGTTCCTCTGCCTACAAGGGCAATAAAAAAATAGTCGCGGAAGAGTAGAATCAAAATTGTCTATTTGCTCGGGACTTATGAAGTCATTTTTATCTATCTGCGTTTTCAACGTTATTTTTACTTCTTCGGACAAATGTAGTCATCCAAACCGATATTTGCTTTTCATCAATAATTAATGAAATGAAATTAAAATGGAAAGCTAGTTTCGACTATATTGTAAACAATACATATAGTTTACTGAAAATAATATTTTGATCGTCACTTAAAACATTCGTACTCTAATTAGATAGTTATAATGTATGGGTAATTGAAAATGATAATAGCAACAGGAAAAAAGCATACAAATTGTTGTTTTTTGAAGTCTTCGTATTGTATATCGCCTACACCAACCTTCTAATCAAAACACATCGCTGTTTAACGGATACCTTAAATTTTAGGATTTTTATTAAATAACAATTAAGTAGACAATTTTATACTTAACTAGCTGACCCGGCAGACTTCGTAGTGCCTCAATCGATAAATAAAAGACCTAAATTTTTGTATAAATTAAACTTAAAACAAACAAAAGGAATCCGTCCGACGGGAGACACATCAAAGGAAAAACAAAATTGTTATTTTTATTTAATTCAGAGCATTCATATTTATCTACCGTTTAAACCTTCTCTGGACTTCCCCAAATAATTCAAGACTAAAATTAGTCAAATCGGTTCAGCCGTTCTCGAGTTTTAGCGAAATTAACGAACAGCAATTCATTTTTATATATATAAGTAGAGATAAACAGTTTACTGAAAATCAAACCTATAGGCCTATAATTACGACAGAAATCGTGTTGCTGATTTTAACGCGATTTGACCGCAAAATACGGGTTGGCGAATAGTGCAGATAGTTTCAGCTGTACTGTAATAACATACCTTCAGGTATGCCATATGTTTCACGATGATTAATCGCCTCAAGTTGTGTGATTTCAATTAACGTGCATTCTAAAGGTTCGTACAGACATGTTAATTATGATTCTCATCAAATCACGACCGTGCGACAGAACCTTACAACCGACAGAACCGTACTGATACTATACTAATTAAGTATTAATATTTGTAATAGAATAGTTAATTAATAATGAACATGGTGCGAGGGTATCGTTTCCAAAGGTGAAACGGTATCAATATGCTATTTTTGGTCCTGATCTTTGCCATGTATTAGGATCGGACGAGTGAGCTTATAAAAGTCTACAATCAACCCCGTGACTCTTCCAAAGAAGTATTCTTTCTCGGGCTCGAGAAACAGAACTCAGGGAAACCTTACTGCCGCATAAAAAAGGAAGCAGCCAGCACGCTGTCATGCTTATGGACTCCGATAAAAAGTTAACATTAAATCAGCCGTGAGCTCTCTCGTCTCGTCTAGTCTACCTGCCTTGCGCAGTAAAAAAAGAGGTCATACTCGTACTCGGAGAAATCTCAATTTAAATAAGGCTTAAAACTAACACCCGTGGCATCATACGGAACGAGATATTGACTTTGTGTTATTTTGTAACCTCTGACAACTGCTTACCATTAAATAGGCGATTATCTCGTACGTTAATTAAAAAAAGTGTATGTAAGTCACATGCGGTAGAAGTGAAATCTTCGGAAATATGCTATCTCATTCTCGCGTAAGCTATCTTATATCGATGTGTTAGTTTGTCTATTTTATCTGGTTCTTTTTATAGAGCTTCCAATCACAGCACTAAGTAAGTTTTTACTTCACAAATTAAGTTAGAATGTGAGAGTGTAATGTAAATAATTTGAACTCACTAAGAGCTATGTTAGCTTGTTTGTTTCTGTCGAGCTGTCCGCGCAATGCTCGTAGACGTCGTAGCTTCTGCTCTTGAGCTTCTACGCGTTCTCGTAGCCGCCGTAGGCGCTCACCCTCCAAGGCCACCTGTTGTGAGAATTTTAAGTTTAGTAAATTTTGTTTTTTTAGATTTCGATTCCACGTCTCCGGTTGGGTCACGGCTAATAAATTGAGATGTCGATCGGCTTTTTTTTTTTCCTACCTAAGCTGAGAGCCTTGAGAGGCTATTTCAGCGTAACCCTAACGTTTGTAGGTGAGCTCACGGGGCTCAAACCTGATGACGTTGCTAACACGAACCCTAGCAAGAGCCGTGCTTCGCAGAATCTACCACCGGATCGGAAACGCGACCCACTGAGAAGATCCGGCGAGAAACTCAGTGGGCTGTGTCTGAGAGTTAATTTACTCGTCGAGCCCTTCGTCGCAAGCGACGGGTTCGACGAGAACGGTGACCGGTGCTTGAAGTACCTAAAAGCACCGTTAGTGGATCGGGAGGATCCGAGATGACGTGTTTTGGACGACGTCGACTGCTTTCCATTCTGTCCACAGGATCGGGAATGTAGTTACCGGCGGCCACGATGAGAGGGTTCTCGTGTCGTGCCGCTTTATCGAAGTGGGTCAATCGGCTACAGAACCACCTTTTTTTTATACAGTAGAAAATCGTTGGATCCGCCCCCACCCGCGCAGCGAGTGGGTTATGTGGGATTAGAACCTCACTAAAAACTCCTGCCGCTCACAGCCGGCACCTGAACCTGGACCAGGCCAGGAGCCCAGTCGGGGCCACTGAGACGGCGGGACAGGGTTGACACAGAACATGTTACATCCATCCCGCTGTCCCCCAGAGCCGGACCGGCGGCCGCCGGCGACACGACCACCGGTTCCCTCCGTCGATGGGCTGAGAGCCCGCCTTGATGGTGTCGCGCCTCACCTTCCTGTAGTTTAAGGTCATCTCCAACAAAATTAAACAAAACCTCTTTTCTTCTTTATGCTTGCCTTTTCAACTATATAATTTGTAACCTAATACCGTAACAACGATAGTACGGATACAAATACAACGATTAATGAGATCTCTAAATCGAGATCTTTTAATCGTATCACATATGCAGTCTCATGTCATGCTACAATAATTAATATCAAAAGAAGACAAGTATATCGCCAATATTATGGTGTGTTATCCTTTTTAATTCCACCTTGCATCTACAAGCAAGGAATGCATCGCCCAAAATTTACTTTAAGTAAAGCTGTGAAAAATCGTTGACTTTTCCATTTTTCTTTCTACTTCATGTCATAGTTTATAAAGGGTTTTTACCTGATTCTGTTGACAAAACTCATGATCACGTGTTGATTATAAAAACTTAACAGACCTCGTACGGTCAGAACAACATCTTTAAAACAAACTTCACGGCACTCAGGATTTGTAATTTTATTTATTTTTATAGGCTTATTTACTGCGTGAGAAGAGTTTATTTCTATTTTCGCCGCAATAAATATCGCATTAAGCTAACGCCGCGGCCGAACTCGGAAGATTTATTAAACAAGCACAATTTAATTTTAGCTGTGTTTGGCGGATTTTGTTTCTTTAAAAAAAAAGTATAACTCGAATTATGAGTGAAAACATTTTTGATAATTTAATTTTTAGCATAATGGTTATTAAATACAGTAAAATATAATGCTATTATCCCCAATATCGGATTCCCCACGTAATCTGAAACAGCAACTTCCTATTTAGGTTAAATTATCAATAAAGATCCCCCTTACTTTCAAAAGATAATCTCATTTAAATTGACTTTTTGCGTCTCCCTACTTTTATTTCTTCTTAACGCATTTATTTACGTAAGCCGTATCCAAAATGAATACTCAGTACTACAGCCGCTTATCTCTCGATATGAAAATTTATACGCAATTTCGGCTTTAATAAATAAATTTAATAATGTCGACTTATTTTGAAAACACAAAGTAAATAAGCATTTGGTTTTGATTGGAAATCAATCAGAGAAAAGTCATTAAGTAAAAGCTGTACTTAAATTAAGAAATAATACGGAGCTTTAACAAAAGTAATTTACACACAGTTAACAATAAAGCCCTCGGTTTTGTACGATGATATTTCATTTCATTTAGTCTCGTCGGCTTTAATTCATTAAAACATTTCTTTTGTGTTCCCCAAGGGTTGTTTAGCCGAAACCCCTTTAAAAATTTACACCTTTCCCTTTACTCATGTATCGGCCTTTGTCGTTATATAAAAAAAAAACTTTAAATAAAATGAAACTGTAAATGTATTTAACATTCGATTTAAAAAGATAACACCGGTTAATGATATGGTTCCTTTGAACGCGAATACCCAACGTTTTTACTTAATTATTTGATATCGAAGAGACCTAAAAAGTAATTTCAACGGTGACAAAAAAATTGAAAAAAAAAAAAAACCGTGCGAAAAATTCTCGGTAAAATAAATTGAGTGTCGTAAATTTTCTATTATAGTATCGAAGGTAGAATATACTATGAATTTAATTAAAGAAAACGAAGGATCCGGAATGAAACTTCAAAGTATTCAAAATGAAGTATCCAATAGGAATTTTTCAGTTGCCTTCGGAATCTTTATTAGTCTGTTATAGAAAATTTTCCTTCATATTTCGTATAAATTTAAAGTGAGGGTCCTTTCTACTGAAATCTATACTAATATTATAAAGAGGAAAGATTTGTTTGTTTGTTTGTTTCGAATAGGCTCCGAAACTACTGGACCGATTTGAAAAATTCTTTTTCCATTAGAAGCCGACATTGTCCCTGATGAACATAGGCTACTTTTTTTATTATTTTTTTTATTTTTATTTTTTGGTTTCATGTGTGTTTTAATGTTTCCGAAGCGAAGCGAGGGCGGGTCGCTAGTTATAAAATAAAATTAATGTTTAGTTTAAGTTATTCGTTACGAGACTGGAGAAAGATTATAATTACAGTTCTGACATCGTAAATATTATAATATTCGTGAGTGACAGTTTCTGGGCACTCAGACATCTTTGACTGATCAATTTCCAAGAAAGTCCAATTGTCATTTAGCGGAAAATTTATTATTATGATAAAACATCTTTATGAAATTCTAGTCGGTAATAAGTATTGTTGTTATCAATTAGTTGACGACGTACTATCGACTTTGTTGCTGGCGAACTATCTTTGACATATTAAGTAATTACCGATTTAAGGACTCTTAAAGCAAGCAACGACATTCATGTAGTGGTGGGCCGTGAAATCATCTTTTCATCTACGGTAGTACAAATATACTACTGTATAAGTCTATACTAATATTATAAAGCTGAAGAGTTTCTTTGTTTGAACGCGCTAATCTCAGGAACTACTGGTTCGATTTGAAAAATTTTTTCAGTGTTAGATAACCCATTTATTGAAGAAGGCTATAGGCTATATAACATCACGGTAAGACCAATACAAGTGGAGTAACGTAAATAATGTTTTAAAATAGGGGTTTAAATAGCTCCTTAACATTCTATAATTAAAAAATATTGTCTCTTTTTACGTAAATTAAGTGGGGGGTAAAATTTAGCGTTATGCCAAAGTAACTATTTCACGCGGACGGAGTCGCGGGCAAAAGCTAGTATACTGAATATAATATACTACTAGTTCCATAAAATCCTGGAAACTTATTGTACGTACCATCTACGTACGAACCACTATATGATAAGCCCTTACCATCGTGTATGCTTGTCGTCAATATCAGAGCCCACGCCGTTGCCTACCACCACATCTCACCTCTAGAGCGACCGATATATTAAAATGAAATAACGTCATTCTTAAATTTACACTCAACTCTGATATTCTTTGAGCCTTATTTCGCGTTTTATATTTGCAGTAACAACATGTGCAAGCGTATGCAAGTATTAAATATGACAGTCAGGTTTATTACAAAATTAATATGGTGAAAAAAACAATGTTCGTGAGTATTTTAAAACATTATTTTGAGTTAAGAGTAAGTGAAAAACGTATTGGGTTATAACAGAATCTCAGTATCGTATTACACATTCGGAAAAAGAATTAATTTTATCCTTTTACGTTTTATATCCAGTTGAGGTTCGATAATTGCGAAACGGAATGGATTTATTTGCAAACTCGATCTGCACACTGCGCCCAGCTGTTTCTTGTTTACTAAGAGCTAAGCAAACGGACCAATGGATGTGTTTTACTGGAGTTTCGATTCAGCTAAGCTTTGATTTCAGTTTTATTTGCTACGTACATAGGATTACGTCATAAAACAATAAAGCCCTAAAACTTTTAATAGTAACAAATTATTTAATTGAATTTTTTTAATTTCTGACACATATAAATAACAATTATTAGTTGATATTTATTTACATAGGTATTCTCTGTTAAAAATGGGGCGACATCGTCATAGATCGATGAAGTCACTAAAATAAAGATAAAAAAGAATTGTTAGTTACATAAAAATTAGTACGGAGGCGTTACTTATTTTTTTAGGATATCTTTGCCAGCAGACCCCCCAGAAGAGTATCGAGATAATAAATAAAAGTGAATATATAACAGTTTTGATAAAGAGCGACATAACTATTAATCATGTTAATCAAACTACAGTCATATTTTTATGTTAAAATATCAGAATATGCCAATAAAATGCCATAAATGCGCATCAAAGCCCAATGTTATAGTACAGTAAATACAAATTTACAGAAATACGTAAGTACTATTATAAATAAATGAAAACAGATATTTGGATTTGGTTAAATAACATTAAGTGATTTTATCGTAGGTAATTGTAATAAATGTAATAAATACATCCTTGAGATCAGAAAGTTACAAAAATATTTTTTCTGTTTTTTGTTATAAGTCAGTCGAAACAGAATTATGAATTGCGGCCTCGCTGAAATATTATGAACTGTTAAAATACGTCATAAAATGAGTATGAAAACGTGATAAAGCCAACATCAATTTCAATGGTTTGATTTAAAAAACATAAATTCTAACAACAAAATTAAGGAAACACAAAGTTGATTAAAAGCAAAGAATGAAAGCGAAATGTGTTTTTTACGATCTTAATCTAAAACCTTCTTTGATCCACAAAATAATTCAACGTCAAAGCATTGTCAAAGGCAATCACTGGACTGATATTAATATCCTTTTTGCGAAATAGAAACTCAGAACCTTAAGGAGCAAAGTGACGGAAAACTTTCGAATAAGAATTTGCAATGACTTGCGATCTCCTTTATTTCAATCATTTATGGAATGCGTTTGTTATTTCCCTTACGAAATTATATATTTATACAATTATGTACTTCAATCTTGGTGATTTTTACTTAAATTATGAATAAGACGTTAACTAAACGTTAAATAAGTTCAATAAAGAAAGATCAGAAGCAAACCAAACTTTAGAATGCGAACTTAACTTTCAATGATTGAATTTTGAATGATTAACTTCCAATGAGTGATGAAAGCCATACACCTTAAACGTTAGGTCTGGACGGAATTAATAATTATGAGCCATCATTATCTCTGATAGGTAAGGTATAGTTAATTATATCGGTCAATAACTGATCCATAGGGCTGATGATATATTGTGTCCTATTATTCAGCAAGCACCAAAAAAAAGAAGACAATAAATCCTTCTTTCAATTTGGGTGAGATCTGAATCCGTCTAGGGATACACAAAATATTCGTTGAATTTTTATTATTTCGATACCACTGGGATCAAAATGATTTTATAGTTTTTTGTAGTTCAAATGATTTCGTTTATGCTGAACTGAGTATTTCAAAATATACTTTGAATACTAAAACTAAACTAAGTTTTCAAATGGATAAATACGCATGAGCGAAATTAACTGTTAAAAAAAAATTAAGTAATCCAATTTAGAAAAGTTGTAGATAGTACATATTAACTTAGGTACTAATTAAATTATTAATGTAACCAAAAGGGGTGAACTCGCACAGTCTATAGATAAGTTGAATGATTTATATCTACTGTGATCCGGGGTGAAGCAATTACTATTAATGATTATTATAGTTTATTTTAAATCAGACGATATTAATGCTAATAACCTGCCTGTTATTAGCGAAGACTTATTATCCAGCTAGCGACTGTGTGATTGTTGAAAGTGAGATTAGAAATTTTGATACACACAGCATTAATAGAATTAGTGGTTTCTCGACTTTGATAATGTAGTCATATTTCTTCTAATTCTAATTACACAATTTGTTGATATTTACTTAAAATATTTTGTAAAATATTCTGTGTTGCGATGTAATCAGATATTTACAGTGTAAGAGCATGTCTTCAGTTGCGAAGCTTGAAATGATGACTCTTTAAGCCGCCTGTAAAGGAGTCTTTGAACAAAAAATTTTTTGTCTTAATTCATAATGCAGATATGTGCATGCAACCCGGGGTATTCTTATTCCTTCAACATTTATAACACTCTATATTTAATTTAACATAATTAGTTCTATTTTACTGGGGGAAACAAGGGAACTACCTGAAAGAAGCTTTATTATTCTCTTTTATTAAATATATGAAATCCCTGGAGGGGTTACTCAATGTCAACGTTCGTTCATAAGTAAGACAAGAAATAATTAATTCAGGGCTTTAATTTTAAATAGCGTTATCTCTGTGCCCAAATTATTCATGGTAAATATTTATGATTCATTTTTTAAGTCATCTCTTAGTTGTATTTGGACGTAGTTTTTTTTTTAATTTTTAGGGATGAAACAGTTTAAATTTTTTTTTGTAAATAACTCGTAAAGCTACCTTGCATTTCGAACCATGAAAATAGAGAAGGGTGCTTACTTAGGATTCAAGTGCCACATAAGTACGTAGGTTAACGATTCAAGGCGTTTCTATTTCCTGACCCCACATATTATTACTAAGAACTACTAAAATGACATAAAAGTCAAAAAAAATCTACTTAAATTCTTTTTTTTAATACGCTTTTATTAGCTTCATGTTAGTATGTAACGGAATTTTTGAACATGATTTTGACCCCCTTCAAAACGTCGGATTAACTCGAAATCTGGTATACTTATTTAGGACCGATGACAATTCAATATTTAAAAGAAATTGAAAAAATTGAAATTCAACTAAAAATTACAAATAAATAATAGTTTAAAAAACTAACAAAATACGCTTTTATAGAAAATCCAACTAAAAAATAGAAAATAAATTTTATTAAATTTGAATTAAAAATAGTGTAAGAAAAAATGATTTTATTATAAAAAAAAGCGTGGTCTGCATGGTATCAGTAGTTGTAAATATTTTATGAACAGATATGAGTAGAAGGGTTATTTTGATAATATCCTGAAAAGCATTAAAATTTATTTTCTATTTCTTTCTTTCTATAAAAGCGTATTCTGTTAGTATTTTTTTTTATTATTTTTTTTTTTTACTTACTTAAATTCACCAATAGTCAAATATAAACAGTGCTATTATATAATACATGGCGAGACTGAAAAAAAAAAGAAACTGAAAAGTATCAAGAGTATTGTACCTGATGTTGCCTAGCTTCTTGCTGCTTGAGGTACCGCAGCCGCTGCTCCTTAGCGCAGAGCAGCTGGTGCTGGGTGTCGATCTGCTGTTGTTGGCGCAGCGCCATCGCACGCAGCTCGCCCAACGTCAACTCCACCCCTTCTCCCAACTACGAAGAAAAAGTGCGAATTAAAAAAAAAAAGACAAGATAAAATGATTTTTTTTATACGAATGTTAATATAAACTGGTGATGGTTACTGGTGGTAGGACCTCTTTTGAGTCCGCGCGGGTGGATACCACCACTCTGCCTATTTCTGCCGTGAAGCAGTAATGCGTTTCGGTTTGAAGGGTGGGGCAGCCGTTGTAACTATACTGAGACCTTAGAACTTATATCTCAAGGTGGGTGGCGCGTTTACGTTGTAGATGCCTATGGGCTCCAGTACCCACTTAAAACCAGGTGGGCTGTGAGCTCGTCCACCCACCCAAGCAATAAAAAAAAAAGTTAAGGAACATGTAGAAGTAAATAAATTGTACAACGAATTAATATGATACAGCTAGTACAAAATTTGCAAAAAAATTACTACCTATAACTTTATTAAGATACTAGCGACCCGCCCTCGCTTCGCTTCGGAAACATTAAAACACACATGAAACCAAAAAAAAAAAATTTAAATAAAATTTAAAAAAGTAGCCTATGTTCATCAGGGACAATGTCGGCTTCTAATGGAAAAAGAATTTTTTAAATCGGTCCAGTAGTTTCGGAGCCTATTCGAAGCAAACAAACAAACAAATCTTTCCTCTTTATAATATTATAAGTATATAAGTATAGACAGATACTATATTAAGATAACTATATTAACTATTTAAGAAACAGATTAAATAACAAGAGAGGAAAAGAAGCGACAAATAAATGATTGAAATAAGAGACAAAATGAAACATTTGTCGACGTGGAATCACTTGTAAATGAATTCGTCAATTGAAAAAGTAAATAAAAATCGTCGTTAGTTTCTCAACTCAATTTAAAAAGAACGAACACTTTAATCTTGGTTGTCATAAAGGCAACTCGTAAAAGGGAAAAACTTTAAACCAGCCTTCCTTCGATATACACTCAATTGAAACTTTTCCTTTGCTTCGGGGCCTCCGAGATATACAACTTCGAACAAATAGCGACTGGAAACGTCATAGTATTACGATTAATTGCGCCTTGAGCTCTTTGTTGATTTCTGTTCATATCGCTTTATTACTTTACTGAGTTAGTTAATTATGATTTATGGTAGAAAAAAACAGCATTCAAAATTTATTTTCTCTAAAACGCTGACACCACTAATAATGTATTTAATAACAGTTTATATTATTATTCATTGTAGTTACAAAGAATTCTTCTGATATTTGAAGCAATTCTGCATATGCAAATGCCTTATTGTAAAAGTTGTTTGTCGTAATATCAACCTATTCAGAGTCATTACACCTCCTACAATCAGTACTCATTTGGAAAAGCAGTCAAAGACGTTACAAGATACTCGTATTTTTGACTGGATAATGAAAAAGTTGTAGTACTTGAGCATACAAGTATTTCAGTGTCCTTTTCGTTTGTTTTCAAATTAAAAGTAATGAACAAAACAATTTTGCTGTAGAATCACAACCACAATACAAAAAGGTCAGGTGGTTTGGCTTTGGATCCACAAAAGGTAAGACAACATAACGGGACTAAGTTGTTAAATTGAATTTTTCACTACGTCGCTCGTAATAAATAAGTGTAAACATTCTGAAATAAAACATTCATAATACATATTAGGTATATGTTTTACATTGTATTGCATTGTAGCAGAATATATTGGATCTAGTATCAAGACTATTCACTACAACAGAGGTCATACTAGTTGTGTCCCAACTGTCCATTCACTTTCGAGATTTAACGGATGTGGTTAGAGAATATGAATGTCTTTTAGAGATAGCTGTAGGTCAGTAGAGGAAGTGCCACAGCTTTTATCCACCCACTGGGCTGCCCCTAATGCCACATTACTGGGCTGCGATTGTCTGAAATTGTCTCCATAATTCAGATGGAACGACATTCTCTACGAGTTAAACTTGGCATTATGTATTGTTGTGCGTTAGGTAACATTATTCATTATTTTTATGGTTCATTGTCTACAGTAAAATGCCGGTAATTCCTCTATTCTTTCTGAGCATGCAAATTATCTTGTTACATTTTACTTGTAATTGTTTTGGTCTTACCACAATGGCGTATCGTTATTACCAAAAAATATGCTTAGCGACGGATGGCCATTGAAAATTGAGATGGAAAGTATTGAAATGATTTAGTTGGGCCAACAAAGGCGTTCGAAACGTTTGCTTACAAACGATATGTCTTATTTCATTCACGTTTCTCGTATAAAATTCTCAGATTGAGGCCCTTTCACCGTATCGGGCGTATTAAGGGCCGTCTGCGGTCAGGATTTATGTGTATCTTGACACTTGTTGATAGCCGAGCCTGTCTGCGCTGTGATGTATTGACGGAGAGATAAATCGTGTGGCCGCCTCATAAAAATGTAACGTAATGACGCGTGACGTTTTGTAATTTTCTTGGTATTGTATTATTGTGGGGTGAGAATGGGAGAAAAATCTTACTCTTCAGTATAGGAAAAATATTACAACTACGAGAACTGCTCGCTTTTCCTGTACAGCAGGAAAAAGTATTCGATAAATAAATAAAAAATATTGAGTATTTACTCAATGAGAATTTTTTTTTTTTTTATTGCTTAGATGAGTGGACGAGCTCACAGCCCACCTGGTTTTAAGTGGTTACTGGAGCCCATAGACATCTACAACGTGAATGCGCCACCCATCTTGAGATATAAGTTCTAAGGTCTCAATTATAGTTACAACGGCTGCCCCACCCTTCAAACCGAAACGCATTACTGCTTCACGGCAGAAATAGGCAGGGTGGTGGTACCTACCCGTGCGGACTCACAAGAGGTCCTACCACCAGTAAGACATTTGCTTCATTTTGTTCTGCCTGAACAGCAAAATACAGACACGGTTTTCTTGAGATACATTATCAGCCTATAATTAGGAAACACCAAACAAATTGCTTCAATTCTCGAAGTCCACGTAACAATTATAAATTATTATATTATGCCATTTTGTTTGTGTTTGATCAACAATGAAATACAAAGGTATGAATTGATTGATTGATGAATTGATAATATATAATATTTTTAAGTTTTTACTAAGGAAGATGAAGGATCACGATGACATTTTTCTTTATGGCTATCCTCTGAACGATAATATAATTTTAATCACGATAAAAAATTCCAGTAAAATTCAATCCGAACAAAAAATAGAGCTGTAACTGCAAAACTGCAATCGCCCGTCTATTTGTGACTCTGCAAATTGGCCAATTTTCCGATTTGCCCCTTTAAAACTTTTCCAATGCGAGCGGAAGATACTTTCAATTGAAACTCTGATTGGTACAAATGTTTGTCTTTTGTGAAAGGGTCGTTCAATGTCAACAACGTTGTCGAAATTTGCAAAACGTTTCATGTCTTGAGCTGTTGCTCGTGAAAATCAATCAAGCAATATTTTTGATACAACAAATTTCGTTTATTTCCGTATCTATGTATTTTTATATTTCAACTTTAGCAGATAAACTCATAACAAACATATGAGTCGTCTATTATCAAAGGTGGCAATCTGTGCATTTGGACAAAAAAATGTTATTGATATGGCGATACAGATTGATTTGAATATAATCGTCTCCTTCAAAGAATACGGTGAAGAGCGTTGTCATAAAAAGCGTATCCTAAATTATGGTTTAGATTTTACATAGGTTTATTACACTTAAATTAATAACGACACTATTTTTCGAGCATCTAACCACATGAACGAAGGATACATATTTTAGTTAGGAATTTTATTATTGTCACATATTATTATTCATTCCCTCAGATCATACATTTCATACACGAAGAAGTATTTTCCTTCGAAGAAAAAAGTATCGTCTTATTTGTATAGATTAAAAACTAAATGAAATAAAAGAACAAACAAAGCGACAATAGTTTCAGCTAATGTATAAAATACAATCTATCATCTATTTTTAATTCGCTTTTATTAATTGGACCTTAATTATCTCTATGTATCGTCCAAGCGAACTTAACTATTTATACTTATTTAAAAACATCCTTAAACATCATTACCGATCACATCTCTTCCGCGATCATTAGATCTTCAAAAGAAGTCGATGTGGAGGACAGCTTCCACCGCATCAGACTGTCCCCCGATCTTAGGAATCTCTTAAGAGTTAGGAACGCGGCAATCCGGGCCTACGATCGTCTTCCCACGCATTCAAACCGGATTCAGATGCGTCGTCTACAACGCGAAGTCCACTCTCGCTTAAGCGACGCGCGTAACGATAATTGGCATAGTTATCTAGAACAACTCGCGCCCTCCCACCAAGCATACTGGCGACTAGCTAGGACTCTCAAATCCGAAACTACCGCTACTATGCCTCCCCTCATACGCCCTTCAGGCCAACCACCGGCATTCGATGACGATGACAAGGCTGAGCTGCTGGCCGATGCACTGCAAGAGCAGTGCACCACCAGCACTCAACATGCGGACCCCGAACACACCGAGTTAGTCGACAGGGAGGTCGAGCGCAGAGCTTCCCTGCCGCCCTCGGACGCGTTACCCCCCATTACCACTGACGAAGTTAGAGACGCGATCCACAACCTCCAACCTAGGAAGGCACCCGGCTCCGACGGCATCCACAACCGCGCGCTAAAACTCTTGCCAGTCCAACTGATAGCAATGTTGGCTACAATTTTAAATGCCGCTATGACGCACTGCATCTTTCCCGCGGTGTGGAAAGAAGCGGACGTTATCGGTATACATAAGCCGGGCAAACCGACAAACGAAACTTCTAGTTACCGTCCGATTAGTCTCCTCTCGACGATAGGAAAAATTTACGAACGGCTCCTTAGGAAACGCCTCTGGGATTTTGTTACCGCGAACAAAATTCTCATAGACGAACAGTTCGGATTCCGCTCTAAGCACTCGTGCGTACAACAAGTGCACCGCCTCACGGAGCACATTCTGATAGGACTAAATAGGCGTAAACAAATCCCGACCGGCGCCCTCTTCTTCGACATCGCGAAGGCGTTCGACAAAGTCTGGCACAACGGTTTAATTTATAAACTGTACAACATGGGAGTGCCAGACAGACTCGTGCTCATCATACGAGACTTCTTGTCGAACCGTTCGTTTCGATATCGAGTAGAGGGAACTCGTTCTCGTCCCCGTCAACTGACCGCCGGAGTCCCGCAAGGCTCCGCGCTCTCCCCGTTATTATTTAGTTTGTATATCAATGATATACCCCGGTCTCCGGAGACCCATCTAGCGCTCTTCGCCGATGACACGGCTATCTACTACTCGTGTAGGAAGATGTCGCTGCTTCATCGGCGACTCCAGATCGCAGTAGCCACCATGGGACAGTGGTTCCGGAAGTGGCGAATTGACATCAACCCCACGAAAAGCGCAGCGGTGCTCTTCAAAAGGGGTCGCCCTCCGAACATCACTTCGAGCATCCCACTCCGTAGTAGGCGCGCAAACACCTCCGCCGTTAGTCCCATCACTCTCTTTGGCCAGCCCATACCGTGGGTCTCGAAGGTCAAATATCTAGGCGTCACCCTCGACAGAGGGATGATATTCCGTCCCCATATAAAAACGGTACGCGACCGCGCCGCGTTTATACTAGGACGACTCTATCCAATGCTTTGTAGTCGAAGCAAACTGTCCCTCCGCAATAAGGTAACTCTCTACAAAACTTGTATACGCCCCGTCATGACGTATGCAAGCGTAGTGTTCGCTCACTCAGCCCGCACCCACTTGAAATCCCTTCAGGTTATTCAATCGCGATTCTGCAGGATAGCCGTCGGAGCGCCATGGTTCCTTAGGAATGTGGATCTCCACGATGACCTGGAGCTTGACTCATTTAGTAAGTATCTACAGTCGGCATCGCTGCGCCATTTTGAGAAGGCGGCACGACATGAGAACCCTCTCATCGTAGCCGCTGGAAATTACATACCCGACCCAGTAGACCGAATGGTAAACCGTCGACGTCGCCCAAAGCACGTCATTACGGATCCTCCTGATCCATTAACGGTGCTTTTAGGCACCACAAGCACCGGTCACCGTCCTCGTCGAACCCGTCGCTTGCGACGAAGGGCTCGACGAGCGAACTAACCCATAGACACAGCCCACTGAGTTTCTCGCCGGATCTTCTCAGTGGGTCGCGTTTCCGATCCGGTGGTAGATTCTGCGAAGCACTGTTCTTGCTAGGGTCAGTGTTAGCAACTCTCCGGTTGAGCCCCGCGAGCTCACCTACTAACGTTAGGGTGAAGCTGAAATAGCCTCTCAAGGCTATCAGCATAGGTAGGGAAAAAATCCTTCAAATTACGTGTCAAAAACAAATAAACAGTGCAATCTATCGGTAGTTACAACACAATCAATGCTTACTTGTATTCGCGCACATAGGAAATCAGAACTGATATTAGTACAACTATTAGCAATGATCGTGTGATCCGACGGAGCAAAAAGCCTTTCTCTAAAGCAGTGATTCTCAACCACTGTTCCGCGGCACTTTTGTGTGCTGCCAAATTTCAAAAGTGTGCGGCCAAATTTTGCGAATATATACCTAGTCAGGTCATAAATTCTGTCACATGTTTAATGTAAAATAATTGAAACAAGTTTATTCATTATGTAACCATTCATATACCAAAATGAACTTAACAAAACATAGATTCTTATGACACTAAAGTTTATTCAAAATGACCTCCGTGATTTTGAATACAGGCCTTCAATCTGCGCGGCCAGTCGTCTATCGCAGCACGAACGAGGTCCATGTCAATATCGGCGGCTGCCTTAATCAAGGATGTCTTGAGTGACTCCAAATTGGGATGAGGCTTTGAGCACGCCTTTTCCTCCAAGTGTTGCCATATCTTGTAATCTAACGGATTCAAATCTGGACTGGAGGAGGGCCAGTCTTCGTGCCGGATGAAGTCGATTTCACGCGCCGCCAGCCAGTCTTGTGTGCTCTTCGCTCTATGAGCTGGCGCCGAATCTTGTTGGAATACCCAGTGCCTGTTATTGAACATGGTATGAGAAACAGGTTCCACAAGGTTCGTCAGGACTGTATTTTGATACACAACTGCATTCGTTTTTACACCTTTCTCATAAAAATGTATCTCTGTTAAGCCCCAATAAGAAACTCCCAACCATACCATGAGCGAGGATGGAAAATGACCTCGTTGGACACGCGGAATACGGTTGCTCGCTTCTTCACTACTGTGTGCGTACACCTTATCATTTTGTTTGTTGTAGCTCTCTTCTACGGTAAAAAATTTTTCATCCGAAAAAAGAATTTCCTGATATTTTTTTCCCGCGTACCGCTTCAACAAAGCGCGGCATCTCTTCAGTCTCAGGTCCATTAGACGAGCATTCAAACGATGTCCTGTTTTTCTTCGATATGCCCGAAGCCCTAAGTCTTCATTTAACACCCTTTTTACCGTGGTTCTGCTTAACCCCATCTGAAGGGCCAACAGTTTCTGCTTACGTTTGGGATTTCTTTGAATTCGCGCCTTCACAGCTTTTATCACTGCTGGAGTCCTACTAGACCGAGGGCGACCACTTCTTGACCTGTCATCTACACTATAGTCTTCATTGTATCGTTTGATGGTACGACAAACGAATCTTTTGGTTATATTCAAATTTTTCAGTATGTTAAAAATTTGAATTGGCGCGTAACCGCAACGATGCAACGCAATAACTGTAACACGGTCTTCTTTAAGCGTCCACTCCATATTGTAAAAATGAGTAAAATTCTAAAAGTATACATTTTTATTTTCATGAACAATTCGAAATTCGAATTCAATAAACTTTTTTGTGGCCAGCATTCTAAAAGAAAAGTTTTTACTGTGTGACAATACTTATGACCTGACTAGGTAATAATGTTAATATTATTAAATTATATCATTTTAAAAGAAAAATATTTTAAACATGAATATATATTTAAATCCACAGAAAAAAAATTATAGTATATTTTAGATTATTTCGTAGTGTGTTGTAGTAATTAAATAATTTTTATCTTTCTTTTTGTGTGCCGCCAAATTTTGAAATCTTTAAATATGTGTCGCAACAAAAAAAGGTTGAGAATCACTGCTCTAAAGCATGTACAGTCATATGAAAGTAAGTGAATTTCTGTGTCGGCCTCATTGTAAAAATGCCAATTCGAAGGAACCCTCTCGTTTCAGTTTCATGAATAATGTATTAACATTCGAGATGGCTAATGGTAAACTATTGCCTTTTGTTTGTCTTATCATTTGACTCTTGTTTTGTTTGGGAACCATCCAGATGTTATCGAAGCTTCCCGTTGTAAGCTACTGACTTCTAATGTTTGCTTTAGATTCGTTGTGTATTGAATAATGAGGTATGATTCTTACAAAAATACTGAGATTTGGTTAGATGAGCATGAGAGAGTGATTGTACATTATTGTAGTACGTGCGGATAAAAAAAACGTGTTAGGAATATCTCGTAATGAATGTCCTGATGTATCAAATTTCTCGGAAAGAAAACTAAACCTTTTTCAAGTATTTATTCCTTTAAAATCGAAGTTCCGGTATTAATAAAGAATCTAAATTCATCTGTATTCCGATATCCAGTAAGCGATAAAGCTTTGCAGAGACTATTCAATTGGGTTCCAATTTGCGTTTCCTTGAATGGCGTGGTCAATTCTGTATGGAACGGTATAGTTGGCATATAGTAAGAGGTCAAAGTGGAAAATCCTTTCATGTACGTACGCACGCATTGAACCGAATATGCGTGCTCATTTGATTTAATACCGGTTGAATTAAACAATTCGAATTTTAACTTTTTTTTTTTATTTGCGTCCGTTGTTCGAGTATTCGCTCTTTTATTTGTTTAATGTGCTGCGTGCTGCCGGCTTTCGACCGTTTCAGGAACAACGTTTTATGACTAACGAGTTCGTGAAAAAATAATAAAGTTCCTACATTTACTTTATTGAAAGGGGAAACACGAAAAGTTTGGACCTCGTAAATTTTATTTCGTTACTTTTTTTACGTTATAACGCTGCTCGATGTGTGAAATATAATTTAGATATAGGAACGTCATAATTAAATTAAAACACAGCACTTTTCAACCGGCTTTATGGTAAGACTCCGGAACGTAGACCTAATCAACTACGTAGCCCATTAATATGGATTTGCTACTTCATCCGCTGTCTGCTCTCATGCATTTGCATCATGGTATAACTGTTGACAGCTTTTCGTGAGAAGGGCTCGTTTCAAATGCACTGCAAAGACTTGTGATTTTTTTTTATTGCCCTTGTAGGCAGACGAGCATACGGCCCACCTGACGGTGAGTGGTTACCGTCGCCCATGGACTTCAGCAATACTAGGGGCAGAGCCAAGCCGCTGCCTACCGCTTAATACTCTCCACAAGCCTCGTTTGAAGAAGGACATGTCATAGCGCTCGGGAAACACCGTGGAGGGGAGCTCATTCCATAGCCGGTTGTGAATTAATTAGTCGTTTCGGGTAAAGCAATCGCTGTGCATTTTAATAATCCCAGTGTAGTGTTTTCTTCGGTTTTCGCGTGTCACACACGCATGATTAAAACTACTTTTACGAATTAGCCCCTTTTCTCTTCATTTTATTAAACATTTCGAATACTTCGCAGTTTTCGTGGTCACGAACGACTAAAATATGTTTTATCTATTGAAACGAATGAGATGACGATTGAGAATGAAGTACTTTATTTCTTGGTAATTGACTATGGTACACCACTAGTACATATTGTAACCACTAGATGCCGCTTGTATAAATTAAACTTTTTATTTTGATATTAATAAATAAACATATTTTAACATTATCCACAAGTTTTGTATAGTGTTTAATGATAATATAAAAATTTAATTCTAAATACCTTTATTACAATCTGAATTATATTGACTAGCGTGTACTGACGCAGTGAACTCACATTGACTTTTGTACTTGACTTGAAAGTACTTTTATTGTGAAGCGTGTTATGGTGTTTCACAAAATAGTAAAATCTAGGTTTTTTTTTACGTAATTAAAGCATAGTTCTATTAAGTTCTATTCAAAAAGTAAAGAACCGTAGATAAACCTATGAATACAAAATAGAAACGTGTGAATACTCATATTACCTGTATTACATATAATTATTGTAAGTGTAACTAATAAATTTTATTTGATCCCAATTGTTTAATTTGGCTAATTATAAAAAAAAGAACACAATATTCTTAACCTAAAAGTACATGTTATTATCCGCAACATGCTTCGTCAGATTACAGAAATAAAGTTATCAGCAACATGCTTCGTCAAAAAGTACAATGCTTACTTTCAGCTGCAAACGTCGTCATACTACATACACTACATATATGTGTAATGTAAACACATTCAATTATAGTGTTTTAAGTAGTAAAACGCTGAAATTTTTCGAAGTAATTAAGGCTACGGGAAAGCGAGGGTCTGTTAAGGAGGTAAAGAACCGTTTATGGGGCCATGAATAAAACATGGAAACGTGTGAATTCTGTCGTAACGTACACAAACGGGAATGGTGCAAAATGTAGGACAAATTTAAGTACATTATTTTGTTTTTCTTTGAAAATTTAAAAGTACAGCCCTACTGTGCGTGTTTCGGTACACGTATGAACATAAAAGAGCGTAAAGAATAATAACATAAAAAGGCGTAGATTAATACTATATATAAGGAAAATAGGCTTTGTATTAAGAATTTAAGAAGAAATTTAAATTTGTTAGGAGTTTGATTTTTATTAGTATTCGTTCCAATCAATTTCGAAAAATCTATATTACGAGTTACTTATTCGTTTTTTTTTATAATTTTATTAACTAAAAACGTACAAATCATTAAATATATTTGCCGCAAAACAAAAAAATAATAAATAAGATTTTAAAAGAGATTTCGATCATATGTCTCAAGGTGGGTGGCGTCCTCGTGTTCATGTCATGTCAACCGTGAAAACAAATCCAATTTAATTTCGTCCAATCATCTAATGTTAAAATTATAATTAGTCGGTTCGTAAAACGTGAAACTTCATAGTAACAAATTTAAAATCCATTTATTTATTAATCAATGCAGCATAACGTTGGCCAGTTTTCTTATATAATTTTTATATCAGCGTATCATGGCAATCTCCAACTGCTAGTGTTAATGGCATATTGTAAGCTCGCATGGGTAGTCTTGAGTTATGGGTCGTGGACTCTATGCTACGCCCATCTATGTTATTTATTTATTTATTGCTTAGATGGGTGGACGAGCTCATAGCCCACCTAGTGTTAAGTGGTTACTGGAGCCCATAGACATCCACAACGTAAATGCGCCACCCACCTTGAGATATAAGTTCTAAGGTCTCAGTATAGTCACAACGACTGCCCCACCCTTCAAGCCGAAACGCATTACTGCTTCACGGCAGAAATAAGCTGGCCGGTGGTACCTACCCGTGTGGACTCACAAGAGGTCCTACCACCAGTAAAAACCAGTTATTAAAAAATCTTCATTCAAGGATTTTTTAAGATATTTGACCAACGTTTTCATTCTTCCAGTCTGCAAAAATATTTCCAGAAAATGCATACAAAATCAGTTAATTCTCAGTTCGAAACTACATTAGATGATGTCCAAAATTACGTCGAACATAATTTCAAGTCGTTTGTGACACGAACCCTATCGAATACGTATGAATCACAATTGTAGGATCGTCGAGGTTCATTGGGTTCATGAATTTATTTGTGAGTTGAGAACCCATTCTCGTTTGAACGTGTAATGAAAACCTATTTTGTACAACGCCCAGGATTTTATTACGGGTGGTAGAGCATCTTTTAAGCCCGCACCACTAAGTTTCCTACCGGATCTTTTTAGCGGGTCACGATTCTGATCCGGTGGTAGATTCAGGGAAGCATTGCTCTTATTACGGTCAATGTTCGCCCATATTCACACAGAAAAAAAAACTGGCTATTTCTACCACGGAGCAGGCTTGCATGCCGGTTACAAAGTTTGGACAGTAGTCATATTTACAATGTAACTAAGAGTTCAAGACTTCAATAAAGTCTCAACATGAGGTCAACTGCGAGCTCGTTCACCAGCCCATTCAATAAAAATAAATAAATAAAGCGCAGCTTGAGGTAGGAATCGAGTGGTAGTGGTTGAGACGTCGCTCTAGAATCAGGGGGCGGTGATCGCAACCGCATATAAGTGACGATGTGACCACCAAGACAGAAGCGAACTTATTGCCAACCTTGTCGTCCGAATGCAGATGTCTCAACCTCGGCAAACCGAACTAAAAGATTCATCTCACCGTCTGTTTTTATGCTAAGAGTTCACTTGAGTCCAACAAAACAATCAGGAACGCTACTGTCTACCCTGAGTTGTGAGATTTAACTCTAATTTGTATAACGTCTGGCTTTCCCGCCCTCCAAATTGAAACACATCACTATTTCACACAAAAATAATTATAGTAGTTTAATTTGTAAGAATTCGAATAATTTTACATACCTTAAATGTTACGTACAAGTTACACCCTAAATAAATTAAATTACTCTAGTTAAGTAAAATACCGAATGATTCAAAATTTTTACTAAAAGTGTATCGTCTGTTTTTATATCAAATCCGCAGTCTTCAGCTTACTAGCGATTATGGCGCTTGTAAAACGTCAAAATATCAAAACTTAATTTAAAACTAAGAATAATATAAATTCAACATTCATAAAAGATTATTTTACAATTAAACCTTGTGTTTATTATTATTAATTCATGACGTAGTTGGATTACGCTTTAGTGGAGTGGACTATAAATAATAAAATAACGTTTAAAGGAATTATTATTCATGATTAAGCCTGCCTATTTTCACTGAACGATGAACCCGCACCGAATTCACCAAAAGAAATATAAGGAACAGGAAATTGAATGATCAAAAGAAAATAATCACGAATAGACAGACGAAAAGCTCTTATCCCTACGAAGTGCCTTTTCTAACCGCTAAGCAGATTCTTTCCGGCTCGTGTGGAAAATATGATAATACTCGTAAAAATGAATTTTCTCAAATCAAAGTAGATATACTATGAAAATATATCATTGTCAAGTAGACTTATATTCAAAAAGATTCAGTGGTCCTTAATAATTGTTTGATTGAAACTAAAATGGTAAAATGTGAAACATATTTCATTGCCGGCTTCGATCACACAAGTCATTTTAAATTAATTCAATTTTCGTTTTTTTTTTTCAAACTTGACATACATGTTTGTGCTGTGACTAAAATATATTTTCGCAACAATCGAACGACCCTGGCTTCCCACTTCAGCCTGTTTTGTTCTGCTTCTATTCTTCTAGCTGACGTTATTAGCACCATTGTCTCGGTAGCTTTGATAAAAATTCTAAGAGCTTTTTCGGTAAAAAAAAAACAGGACCTTCGAAATATTTAAATGAAAACCTCATTTAGAATAAATAATGTGCGAATTGTCCGTAGTGGGGACAAAAGGAATTAGCTTCCCTTGTCTCAAACAAACCTTTAGGTGGAAATTATCCTTCTCTGTTTTTGTCTTTATTTATTTATAGCATATACTGGTGAACGAGCTATCCATTACATCACAATCCACCTGGTGTATTACCGGAGAGTTCACATCATGAATGCTGACAACCACCTTGAGACATGAGAACTGTCTCAATTGTATAGTATAAAGACTGTCCCATCCTTTAAACCAGAATGCTCTATTTCTTTGTGGTAGAAACGGCATGGTAGTGGTAGAATGCTCTATTTCTTTGTGGTAGAAAAGGCATCTGGGCTATTTAATTCATGACTCGTTAACACCAAACAAGATTACTGAAAAAACATACTTATGTTTTTTACTAAGTCTAGTTACTAAGTATTTACTAAATAAGTAAAATCTGAAATTTAATTTCTTATCATAAATTTGAAAACAAATTAATAAAATGGTGTTTCCGTGGAACGGAGTCACACTTAAAAAAATAAAATGAACTCAAAGAGAAACTGGATATAAAGCTAGAGCCGTAAAAGCTGGTATTTAATAAAAAGTGTCAGCTAAAAGCACCACTTTGAGCAAAGAATCTTTAACCACATACGCGCGTGGCGTCTCGACTTTCCAACGCTTTTATGCACTTAGCTTTTCTGGAAACTTATGTCGCTTAAGCTGTACTGGCCACTATGTGACCGCCATTCGTTGCTGTGAAGTGAACCGTTTTTATTGCCAAGAAAATATATTGTAGCATAATTCTGATCTTGACTATACAAAGCTCGGTGTCAAACAAAGCCTCAGTAGTCTTTTTGCAATTAGAGAAGTACTTCCAAGTTA
Source organism: Bombyx mandarina (assembly GCF_030267445.1). NCBI lineage: Eukaryota > Metazoa > Arthropoda > Insecta > Lepidoptera > Bombycidae > Bombyx > Bombyx mandarina. The sequence continues at coordinate 6,616,212 of NC_143224.1, read as the reverse complement.
ATACGACCCGTTACTGTAGACGAATTTATGGGCTTCCTTTCTTTTGCAATTTGTTAATGTCCCATTCGTTTAACGTGGGATTTTCTTGTGTAATGACGCGATACTTTAGCTATTAGTCAGATATATATTAAGTGTGAGAAGTTAAAATTTTCACAGTAACATATTAAACTATTGATCTACAGATATTAACTTTATACTCAACTTGTATGTGATAGCATCGAACGAAGTTTTAATTAGATAAGTTTCATATACGCGAGACAACTATTAAGTTTCTTAGCATTATAAAGCAAAATTGAATGATAACTTTAGCTTCTGTTCTGAACTGTATAAGTTAGATGAAATTGTTACGATAAATATTTGTACCGTCGATTTTTAAAAGGATCTTTATATAGTTTCGTATTTAAGGTATATCATTGGCGGTATTCTAATTGTTGTAATTATTATCTCCGGCGGACACTAGTAAACATTAGGTGGATGAAGAGCTAACTTCTCCATGAATAGGGCTAGCAAAAAAAATTCCAAATATACATGATTTTATTAAATCTGTCTCTTCATAATTTGCTTAGAATACTTACTTATATTTTTTTTTAAATCAACTATCTGTTTGTAAAATACAAATATAATTTTTTTTATGTGAAAGCTATAAAGCAATGTTATCTGTAATTGAGTGCAAGCATTTCCGATCATTTAGGAATCATGTACATTCACCAACGATCATATTGCATCCGGCAAGAAGCTACCAATTTTTCTAAGGCTAAGGAATTTCGTACTTAACATGTGTTCACGACTGACTGTCACGTTTAAAAAATAACACACTGTAATAAAAATCATACTCGAAAACTGTTTGTTTACAAAAAATGTATTTACAAATCACAATGTGCCAACATTTTTCTCTATCACTAAGAAAAATTGAGACTAAACGATGTTTCGTAATCTTAATCCATATATCAGTGTTGGAATAGGCTCTAAATAAGATTTATAGCCAAACATAGCTATAATCCTTATAAATTTTCTGATACAAAAATCTATTAACTTATATACAATTTGACAATAAAAGTTGAGTTAGCTGAATTGTGACCCCAGTGGTACCATTCTCATCTCCTATCTGCAAATCTTATTGCTAGGTCTGATATACTATTCCTTTTTAGGCGAGAGAATCTTTGACTGCCCTCCCCCTGCAGTTCTGTAGCTAGTTGATTAATGTGTTGGTCAAGTCTTGTTTGGTAATTCTTGCTGTATGTTTCAATTTCATCCTTCACTGTTCTTAGATTCAAATCCAGATTTACATATTTGGAATATTGAACATGGTACTCATTCTTTGCTTTGAAACCGCTCTAGTATTTCTACATTACTGTGACTGGGAGTGCACTGTTAATAATTAAATACAACTTGTTCTGTTTGCTTGGTATAGCGGTCGATTGATGTTTTAATATTATAGTGAACTTTTTTACATAGTATTAACGTTTAAATTCCAAGTTTTTTAGATTGAAAACCTATGAAATCGCGAGTGATGAAATTTTATGTATTTTTATACATTTTTTAGGTAGGTAAGCCTTAAAAACACATTTAAGAAATCAAACCTACATTTTCATTTATTTTCTTGTTTACAAAGCCAGCTGCCGTACTGCCGTCGTTCAAGAAAATAAGCAAGGATATGAGACTATATATCACTAAGGTGCAACGTGGAAATTAGCTCACCATATTTTAAGTATTTTATGTCTATTTTGCATATTCTTATAGTATTTTGGATATTTATAATATAGTATTATGGTATCTGTAAGCATATATTAATAACTGTACGTAATATGATTACATAATTTTATTTTTTTCAGTAAAGTATTTGATGTGTCACGTTGGTTTGTAGCTCTGGCTGATATTGTGTTAAAAACCACCGTCCTTTTGCGTATAATTGTATTCCTCCGTAGAGGCTTGAATGGAAAGTGTCCTTTCCACTTAGAGCGCTAATTGTAACAATTTTAACTGTTACTTTATGCTCATGTTTTTGAACTAATTATTTTAGATTTAAGAGTTATTTATCTATCTATTAAGCAAAAATAATTTCTAGAGTGGTTTAGGGTAGGAAGGACTTCTGCTCCGATATCGAGCGTGGAAATACTGGCTTTAATACGATTAGAGTACAATAAAATAATAATTGAAAATTTCTATTTTAACTATATATTAATACGTGAAGCAAAAACTTTGTACCCCTTTTTACGAAAATTGGGCGAACAGAGGAGTATGAAATTTCCCACACTTACAGAGAAAAGCGCAGAATGCTAATTTTTTTTTTAATTATGCAATAAAAATACATCGAATCAATAAAAAAAACATTACACACACTACCATGTATTTGACATAACACATACGTATAAATATACTCTTTGTGTATTCTCAATTGTGAAACTTTTGTTACTCTTTAAAGTCTGTGGTCAAATTGAGAATAGATTAATATTTTTTGTCTTTAATATTATTTATCTATAATGTCGTTTTCGCGAAATCTGTATTATATAGAATATATTAATATCTGTATTATTATAGAAGTATAATAGTGTTTGACAATAGAACCATAATAATGTTTAAACTTTTAATTTCAATTCATTACTTATATTAAATAAAAAAATTCATTATATTAAAAATAAATTCATTAGTCGAATTTCGACTACTGCGGGGACCACTAGTTATCATAAATACATTTAAAAAGCACACACTGTTGACATTATGACTGACAAAGATTGACAGTCGATGACCACTTCAGTTGACATTACGACTGACAAAGATTGCCACTCGATGACCTTATCCTCAATCTAAATTCACTTCTCGAACAACAGCCGTAAAATGTAACTATCTAGAGAAGGAAACGTACGAGGACAAAGTTTGTGGAGCACGTAGAATAATCCCGCAGGACGAGACCGAAACCAAACCATATGACGGGAGTACCGAAAACTTGCAATTCGAAAACAGTATAACAACAACGAACGCAATTTATTTGGAATTCTTGTAGTTTGCTCTCTCAATGAATATTTAGTATTGACGTTTTGAAACGAGTTTTCGCTTTGAATGGAGGTTATAAGAATTACTTTTTTTTTAACACTAACCATACCAACACTTACTGGTACTTATTTCTACCATAGCGGGTAGAAAACGGTATTACCCAGTACGACAAGTATTACGCAAAAAAGAAAATATGTATGTAACTGTAGATTAATTAATTGGTAAGAAAAGTCATGGAGTCAATCGCGAAAAAGCCATGATAATAGAAGATCATAATAATATGTGAATTTTCAATATAAAAGTTCAAAATGGGTCATTTGACCCGCTACGGTATGTTTAGTGTTAATCGTAAAATATCTGACAAAAAATTGAGACACCATAGTAATTTCTTAGCAAATGCACGTGAATCATAAATACACTTGCACTTCTAAATCGGTTTAAAGCAAATAAGACAAAGAAATTTCGATGTCCGTTAAAAGCGTTTACCGATTAGATTAGATTTAAGAACTAAATAACTTAATTATTTTATAAATAAACGAAAAATATCATTCCCAAATATATATTTCGTTTGAATATTACGTCAAATTGTTAAAAAAAAGGTGTCATTCATTACAAATCTTCTTAACTCGTCTACTTTTTGTTTTTACAAAATACTCATTATAGTACATGAAATATGAATTATCTATTTATTGCTGATTTTATTGTGAATGTCATCCATTACCGAAGTGATTTTCTTTACTGATTCACGATCAAATACTATATCGAAAACAAATTTCGTTTCTTAAGGTACTTCGAACTTCGTAAGAGGTCCACGTGGCTTATGTTAGCTGAAGACTAATTAAGTCATTCGAAATTAAATTAATCACAAACGCCTGACTACAAATATTGTAAAATGTTCGAACAGTCAGAAATAATAACATGAAAATAAGAAAAGTTAGATTAAATCAAATTTAAAATTTGTTTACGACACAGGAAACCTAGAAAATTTTACTTGAACCAAATAAGATGATCGGTTTTTAAAAATCTGTACAAAATCTGATTTAGATTATTCCTGTTAGCGATGTTATGTAAACAGGCGCATGTAACGAAATATAATTAAAATTTTAATGGATCCACGGCCTACTATCTCGGGCCAGATGAAAGCTTTGATAAGTGTGAAAATGATTTCAGTATACGAACCGCGTCCTTTCATTAAATCGCACTTCATATTATTAACTCGACATGCTTTTCAGTTAATAGTTTTTATAGCTTGAATATTTTTTTTATAAATTCATTGATAGCATGTAAATTAATAAGATTTATGATAAATTTGCTCTATACTGGTCAAATAAAATCACATTTTAAGTTATTCAGAATTAGAATACTTGAACTAGGATATTTTGAAGTGCCAAATGAACCTTTGAAGTGACAAAAAATAACATTTAATTAGATGTAATTTTTTCTTTGTAACAGCAAATTTCAGGGTAGAGGAGGTCATGCTCTACCTTTTATTCTAGAAAAAATCGGTTGTCGGTAAAGTCGGTTTACTGACGATAGTTGAACGTGACAACGCCATAAGAAAATACTGATGGAATGGTAATTTTTCAACTATCGCAATTATCGTTGCTATAAACAATTGACACCACATTCACTTTTCACTGAACTTCATACTTGACGAAAACACGTAAATGTATTATTGTATAGCAGCTGTCCACGCGGATGCATCGCTCACTCAAGTAGGAGAGAGACAGATGTCGAACGCTGCCGAACGCGGAGGCCGATTGTGCCTCTTTTTCGCTTGTTGCGCGCTCTCGCTTGCACTTCAAGCCTTAAATGGAACGCCTCAGAGCGAGGTAACGCCTCAGAGCGAGGTAACGCCACATGAGTCATGTTTTTCGTGCGTGAAGCCGGCTCCATCGAATTATAAGACGTTGTTACGTCAAAAAAAATGAAATCTATAAGTTTTTATTGCAAGTAGTACCTGATTAAAAAAGTTTAATAAAACAAATGTTAAGAGTCTGAAGCTAGAATGATATTTATATTTCCTTCTATTTTTTCCATTTGCTTTTTATCAAAAATAATGTAGCGAGGACATACAATACGATAAAGATCTTTATATTCTTTGGCCCTAGAATAATCATCACAAACGATATGTAGTTCTACGTAAACACAATGTTAGTAGTTTTTTCGACAAGATAACTATGAAAAAGTGTAACAGAACCCTCACATTTACTATTTTTGACCTCCCACGCACTAGTCGCCCTTAAGCCATGAATTATTCAGAACAGTAACGTATAAGCGCCAGAGAAGAAAATTTTCGATGTTAAAATATCCGGTGACTTATCGAAATTAATTCAACGTTTGATTATATTCTGATGCCATTACACAAAGAGTTGTTATTGCGATAACTAATTTACTATTGAAAAAAAACACAAATGAATTATATGAAAAGGAAGAATACCTAAATAACCAGCCATGTTAGTCTTTAAATTCAAACACATTATAATTTATGTAATATTGTACTTAACATCACATATGAGGAACAAAACACTATCGAATATATACTTATGAAGGTCTTTCCGTAATTTTATTTATTACATAGACATGAGCACACAACCCACGTGACCCACGTTAGTTGTTGAAGTCTTTAAGAATCATATCTAATTTTAACTTTTAAATATCTTTCTATCAACAAATCGGTCGCGATTTAGTGTTTTTAGACTTTTTTTGTTAAACTACACTTCATTCATATTTCTCGTTACTATCTCAATCTACATAGCTTATGTAGAGAACAGCAGGGAGTGGCTTGTCTGTGCCTGTAGCATAGCTGATGTCCATGAGAAGCCGCCTCTCTTACATCCATTTACTAATAAATTTTGTGTCACTTAGAATCTGTTTGGCAGTTTTCTTATCGTCTCTATTATGGCGAAGACAGAAGATTCTAATGCGTCTGTATCTGTCAATTGTACTCACAAAACATGTTACTATGCAGTAAAACGCTGTTACTATACTACACAAATGGGTTCTTACCACAATTTTCACATTTAATCCGCTTGTAACAGGCGAAATATCGGGAACACATTAAATGCGAATATTGTGGTAATAGCCCGCTAAATAATAGTGTCTGTAATATGGATATCCGCGAAAGTTTAAAACGTTAAACTGATTAAAATATATATACTAATTCAAGCGGTTGAATTATTTTCAGCTGTCTGTTAGTGGGGTGAAGAGCTGAATCACATGGTGATGAAGTTTTGGATTGCAAGCTACGGCACTAGGTTACATAAATAAAATTTAACTACTACCAAAAAAAAATCTTGAAGATTTGAATTGAAAATTTAACATTGTTATATATCAGCTATTCGCTTCGACGATACTGTAGCTTTGAAGTTAATCTATATATTAATACGTGAAGCAAAAACTTTGTACCCCTTTTTACGAAAATTGCGCGGACGGAGGAGTATGAAATTTCTCACACTTATAGAGAATATAGAGAAGGAGTGCACAATGCTAATATTTTTTTTAAATAATGCATAAGAGATACTTTAAATCAATAAAGAAAACATTACACACATTACCATATATTTGACACAACACATACATAAAATATACTCTTTGTTTACTGTCAATTGGGAAACTTTTGTTTTTGTTTAAAGTCTGTGGTCGAATTGAAAATAGATTAATATTGTTTGTCTTTAATATTATTGATCTATAGTGCAATTTTGGCGAATACTGTGATTATATTATCGAATTATAATAGTGTTTGACAATAGAACCATATTAACGTTTAAACTTATAATTTCAATTAATTATAGTCGAATTTCGACTACTGCAGGGCCACTAGTAGCAATAAAAGCTGAATCCAATCTTAATCGGAACTACTTTTACGGTTTAATCTTTGACCACACACTCAGCCACGAAAACTGTAAAATATTCAAAACGTCGAAAATGAGCTATTTAATACTTAAATAAACCTCAGAATAATCCTTAACAGTAGTTTTAGTTATGTTTGCGACTCACGAATATCGAAGAAAATTCTGAATTCAAATTGTATACAGCTGAACTAGCAACGCTTTACAGTATTGATTTGCGGATTGTGTATCTCGATGCGGCTGTATTTTGAAATAGGCGGTGCCTTTGTTTGACTTTTATTTTTTTTAAGCATTTTATAACGATGATTATTTTGTATGTGAATAGAAATAACATGAACGAAATACTATCGATGACGTGAGATCAAAAAATAAACATTACAATGGAAAAGATTATCAGTACATACTACATTAAAATTTGATTTTGATTTGACACTTGACCATCGACTGTAAATTATTGGAAACGTGGAGATTAAAATCCGTATGCATACAAACTATGTACTCGTTAATTTTAATATGAGCAGAAGTAGTGTTTGACGTCTTGGACCAAACATCTCTTTGTTCACTTTCGATTAGTGAATGACATTTTTTTTTAGTCAATTAATGTATTTTTTTCTTTTCTTAATCCCAAGATGCCAGTACAGGTCGTATTAATATAATTTTAACAAATTTGAAAGCAATGAGGTAATACTTCGGTTAGAAAATAAGCTGATTTAAACTATCAATTTGTTTTGATTTCGAAAATTATTTAAGATAACATAACATGTCAGACAAAATATGGATAATAAATGAGGACAACCTGCTATTCCTGCTATTCAGATGCCTGCTATTCAATATGCGACGCTATTGGAACAGAAGAATCAGAACCCCAGAGATACGCCACATCTCACTTTTGTATAACATACAAGAGAAAAGCTCTCGAAAGTTAAATCTGAAGAGTTAACATTGTGTAATAGTTTAATACTTTTATGTGTGTATACCTTTTTTAATCCATAGCACTTTAACATTTTTGAAGTTTGTTTAGGTCAGTTGTGTGTATTGGCGATTTCGATTATTTTCTTGTTTAACGAATATTTTAAGGGTACGGTGGTGAAATGGGAGAATGTATTTTTTATTATATACTATCGACCCGCCCCCGCTTTGCTGAGGGAACTGTAATTTATTATTGACTAGCTGACCCGGCAGACTTCGTAGTGCCTCAATCGATAAATAAAATACCTAAAATTTGTATAAAATAAACTTAACACAAACAAAATGAATCCGTCCGACGGGGGACACATAAAAAACAAAATTGTTATTTTTATTTAATTCCGAGCATTTTCATATTTATCTACCTTTCAAACCTTTTCTGGACTTCTACAAATAATTCAAGACCAAAATTAGCCAAATCGGTCCATCCGTTCTCGAGTTTTAGTGAGACTAACGAACAGCAATTCATTTTTATATATATCGATTTTATTTATCCTCCTGCTTTAATAGATCGATACATCGACATCACAACGTGAATTCTGTCATCGACCTTGAAACATAAGGTCGAAATCTGAATTGCATAACGACTCCTACCATAAAAACCTGAACGTATGACAGTAGGTAGCGGTTGACATTCGCGGTTTAGCTATACTGTATTGTCTTGCATATGGTTTTTTTTTTTGCTTAAATGGATGGACGAGCTCACGGCACACCTGGTGTTAATTAGTTACCGGAGCCCATAGACATCAGCAACATAAATACTACCACTCACCTTGTGACATGAGTTCTCAGTTTTACACAACGGCTATACCACCCATAGTACTGGAGAAAGTCTTAGCTTAGACTTTATTACTGTTTTATAATAGTGTTATTCTATAAATAAAATGGTATAATGTAGAATATCCGCATGTTCACGTCGGCTTTAGGTATGAGCTTAACTTTACTCTGAATAAATAAGTAGCCGGCAAGGCAGGACGTTAATGATTGTACCCTTGAAACAAGTGCGCCTGCAGAACCCTCGGTTTATGGCTAAAGATAAATACTTGCCTTACTATGTATTCAGACTATTATGCTATCTACATATTTTATGTTAGACAGTATGTACATAGACGGAAAGCAGCTTTGTTAAAATATTGAATTAGTAGTCTCTTGAAAATGAGTAATAAAAGGCATTGCTAAACAACCATTTTAAAATTCTATTCAAAATTCATTCGAAGGTTTTTTTTAAGTGATTTAATATACAGTACCCCATTTACTTGTTAATGATGCTTCTTGTTAATGACGTTAATGACGCTGAACTTCGTAAAATATTAAAATCCTTTTGGAGACGCAAAGTTGAGTTTTTTTTTTTTATAATATAAAAGCCAGTCATGAAGTGGCCGAGAAACTTTTGAAAGAATCACGGAAACTTTAGGATGAAAAAAAAATAACTTTGTTTGCCAGTCGAATGAAAAGTTTTAATTGAAAAACAAAATTTCCTTGATAAAGGCTTCTATTTTCACGTTGACTAGCTTTAAATTGACTGTGACTGAATTTTCAATTAAGAACTTGCAATGTTTTTGTCATGAATATTTAAATGCCTGTTAAACAAAAGTTTACCTCAATACATTGAAGATCTCAGGTCATTTCATTTACTGTATTTAAAAATACATACGGACGTAACGTTTTCCCTCAACATTCACGATAAATGAGGCCGTCAGCGCAAAAGTGGCCTATGCTTACCATATTTAGTATGGAGGCAATTAGGTTTAAATTTTCATGAATTTGAATTTGAGTAAGTAAAAAAAACGAAACCCGCAAAAATAATGTTTACAAAGCTATCTGTTATCTATGGGTGAAACTATGGATAGGCCGGTTTTGCATCAAAATTTATTATATTTTAAATCAATACCAATATACATCATATAAGCTTGAATATAAAAAATTGTGAGCTAGGCCACTTTTGCGCTGATGGTCTCAAATGTAACGCTAATAAGCAAATAAAAAATAATGGTGGTGTATTGTTATTTATTTTGAGGCTCAAAATTGAAGATGAAATGATTCCATACCGTATGCAAATTTATATGCACTATTCACTTTTTAAATTAAATACTGCTTCTGTGTCCTTCTCACGTAACAAATTACCGTACATTATTTGGAACATCAATGTACTGGAAAATAAAAATAGCCCACAACTCAAATACACGTCCATCTTACCACAAAGCAAGGCCGCGACCCACAAACATATGTTGAGCGTTTCCGCTCTTCACCCGCTTTCTTTTCATTTCATTTTTTTTGAAAAGCGGTGACTGCGCGCTTTCCTTAAAAAAGACTCGTAAGTTCGCGCAAATGGGCTCCGGGCGCCGTTACAAAAATAAACATTTAAAGAATTCCAAGCAGCGCTCGTAAAAAAACACACATGAGCAATTCGAATACTAAACGTTAATTATGAGTTTCCTTTATTATGAAGTAAACAGAAGAGTTATTTAAAGGTAACGTTGACACAACGCTGTTACAAATTAAAAGCAATTAATTTTCACAGCATTCTTCTTTGACATTGTGAAGTCAGATTTTGTTACCCTGTTATATATGTCCTATCATCTATTCATAAGAAGACACGGATATTATTATTATTACCAGATTATTCTGTTTGAGTTTCTATACTCGGTGAAGTAATAACATTTGCATTGCATTGAACATTATAATTTGCGTAATTACTGGTGGTAGGACCTCTTGTGAGGCCGCATGGGTAGGTACTACCACTAACCCTGCCTATTTCTGCCGTGAAGCAGTATGCAGTTCGGTTTGAAGGGTGGGGCAGTCGTTGTGACTATACTGAGACCTTAGAACTTATATCTCAAGGTGGGTGGTGCATTTACGTTGTAGATGTCTATGGGCTCCAGTAACCACTTAACAACAGGTGAGCTGGAGCTCGTCCACCCATTTAAGCAATAAAAAGTCCTAATCATTCTATCTTAAGTAGGGCGTACTGAGAGCATGCACTGGATTGTGCTGTCTTGCGGGCGACTGCATTTAGTTGATGATCAAAAGAGATTATACAAACAATTCTTACAAATAAAATACATATCCAAGTGAAGAACCAAATCATTTTGAACGAAATTTAATCTTGACAAAGTACAAGACGAATCATTATACGCAGTATTGAAGGCGTTTGTAAACCAAGCACAGGAAAAACATTTATTTTGGTTTAGGCAAATGGTGACTTCATTGGAATCGACTGCCTGTTGGCCATGATTTCTCAGCGGGGTGCGTAAGCCGACTTAGTGGTTACTTACATCACCTCATGAGCACTGCTTACGGAAGTGCCATACGAAAACTACATTTTCACTTACATCTTGCTTAGCAATCGCGTTCCATAATTTTTGTCGTAATCAAAAAGTCAAACACAAACAAGATTAATCTTTGGATAACTATGTTAGCATTATACTCAGAAAGCGAAAATACAGTTGTTACGGTTTCACAGTTGAATTACTTCAATTTAAACATACCTTTACCGCAAGCATATAATGTACCTAAAAAGGAGGAAGCAGGAACATTTTATCTACTCTTTCATCCGGGTCAGTAAGTTTTTTTTTTATATTGCTTAGATGGGTTGCTTAGCTCACAGGCTACCTGATGTTAAGTGGTTACTGGAGCCCATAGACATCTACAACGTAAATGCGCCACCCACCTTGAGATATAAGTTCTAATGTCTCAGTATAGTTACAACGGCTGCCCCACTCTTCAAACCGAAACGCATTACTGCTTCACGGCAGAAATAGGCAGGGTGGTGGTACCTACCCGTGCGGACTCACAAGAGGTCCTACCAACAGTTATAAAGTAAAAGTCTGGAGCGATTTTGCATACCTGCTATGTGCACAAAATTAATTGACGTTTTATTAATCTTCTTCATTGAGAACAATGGATTGGCCAAGAAAAAAACGAGTTGAGATATTATCATTAGTCCTTTGAACAACATTTGATGTTATGGACTGTATCTGGGTGAGTATGCAGTAAGCGAGCTGCAAAATTCGGCATTCCTACTCTGGAATCGGGACAGTTTAGGACTGTACATACATTAACCATATCTTGATTAACATAAAAGTCGATTTACTAGGCCGCTGTGACCTTGTTACATGAAAAACACTATATAGGCGGACGCCGTAACTTGTAGTATATTAGTATAATAATATAATTTATAATCTATTATCATTATAGGTATATAATCGATATATCATTATAGATATATAATTAATAATATACCTTTAAATACATTCTTTAATAAAGTTCAAATTCTTGTTTTACATTATTTGGTATATAATTTATTATCGAATTGCAGATCAATAAAAGACACACATGTAATGTTTGAACAAATACCACGAAACATATTTTGCGATAGCAGAGAAACTAATAAAGTTGGCTAATATTATGTTTTGGACTAAACTAGCGCAATATTGAGATTGCAAATATACTGTCCAATATAAGGTACCTAAATTAAACAATACAGATATGTAGATATTTGTTACATTATTTTAGTTGTTGTATTCAAATCCGTTAAGTCCACAGGAGTGCCACGAAATAGCTTTATAACCACGCACACTGCGCCAATGATTTGATGCTTAAATTGGAACGATTTTTTCGACTTTAATTCTATTTAAGTTATTTCAGGATTTAATGGTTTGACTTAATTTAGAAATGCTTGTAATGGAATTCACAAACAAATTTCGTTTTGAAGATTTTAGTTACTACGATCTCTTCATTAGTAGATCTCTAGGTTGGTGTGATTCACACATTAATTGAATTTAATTAAATACCTTTAAAGTACTCTTTGTGCTGGAGGACGATTATTCAAACGCTTACGTACCTGAAACAAAAAAAAAACATTTCATTATTTTGGAATCACTATTTCATGAGGAACGCTGAAAATGAAATTCTTAGTAATAATTTAAACGCGCTGAGACAGGTGTCAACTGCGTTACAATTTAAGGATCGTTAAGGGTAACGTAAAATATAAACATGAAAAATTAGTGTAATGGAACGTAAAAAGTCCTACGAATCCAATTAAATTTCATTCGGAGAAATAACGCCATGACCGTTTTTATTAACATTAAATTAGCAATACCATATTCGTTATTAATATTGCGTGTATAAAAACATCGCGAATAAAGAACTTATCGAATTACAAGGTTGCAATTTAAATATACATTTTTTAATACTAGAACGATTCACGGTGAACACGGAATATCAATGAAGCGTCAAATACATACAAAACGTGCAGGGACCTTTGGATACGCTAACACAATGTAGGGAGAATAGTAAGCCAACTTGAGGGCATGTTTTTCTAAAAACGAACGAATTCAAATCTAGTATTTTGAAACATATTGTTTTAAGTTCATTACAAGATTATGTATATTTCATTGATTCATATTTTGTGTACGTAAATATTTTGTAATTTTCTTGACTATTCTTCTCACTGGTGAAACCATATTCCGGATCGGAACTAAAGTTCAGACAATTTAAAAGCGCCTGTGAAACCCTATTTCAATAAATAAAACTATCTTACTTTGATTTTGACTATCGCAATAAGGACAATGACAACGGAAACATTAAAAAAAGAATACACAGTAAACAGAATAAATTCACGATAAAATCTCCAAAATAAAACATGATACGGTAAACCTACCCCGATCTTCGTGCAAACTTCGTGTAAGGGAAAACCACAATGAAACGATAAAGGAACACCGGATATTAAAACCCGATTAACGAGACAGTAACGTACTGATCAAACAAAATCTTGGCGTGTTCTTCATATTATGACATTTATCAATTACTGAAACCTTGGTTTTTATTGTAGCACCGTGACTGACATTGGATTAACCTTGACGTTATTGCTAATCAATAATCTTTTGTGTTTGTGGACCTGTTTATTATAGAAACTTTGCATGTTTAGTTACCAAAGTATATTATTAAATATTCGGTTCAGAATTTAACGATTGAAATATTGAAATCACCTTTTAAATGAGTATTTATCAATATGTTATCTACAAAAATGTTTGGCAATAAATCCACTTCACATTGTAATTTAAATACAGCGGACTAGATCACAAAACGAAAAAAGTGTACATGAAACACCTATAATTATATGAATATCTTCAGTTTGAAGACCAAAAATTTGATTTGTTTATTCAATGTTCATCAGAATATTTTAAAAGTGATCTCACGAATCTACCACATTTTTCCTGAATGCATTAGCTTTTGACATGTAGACACAATACACAAACCGTTCTGTGTTACATAATGGAATGGAACAGAAGGAAATAACTTCGAAATAAGGACGGCAGTCTCATACATTCCGTGCACGAAGGCCGGATACAGAGTTTTGGAGTTCAACAACTCATGTTTGAATCCCATATTTCCTTTTTGCGTAAGCAGAATTTTAAATCGGTCGCTTTAAATTTTAATAATATTGTGTGTAAAATTAAATGTGGGTCAAGCTTTAAACCAAATAGATATGTGTAAAAATTAAGATCAAATAATAAATTATTAATCTGTATACATAGTTGAACTGTATTCGAATGTACCAAATATTCTTAGTTAATTTTGAATAATATTGAAATATTAATAATAATTTTATTATAACAAAAATACAATATGGCAGGATGACGCAGTGGGCCCAGAATACGGAGCGCACAGAAATAGATAGGTTTTTTCATTTTATAATAATAATATGTAGCCGCGAATATGTAGTCAAACACCGTCATCTGACCGAAAACTACAATTCCCTACATTATATAAACCAGAGATTATAGAACATGCTTATATACGTTTAAATATATACATATATAGATAATAACCAACCAGACAAAGAGCAAGCACACCTGTTATTCAAAGAATTGCTTGCCCGATGTGGGAATCAAACCCAAAACCCTGGGTCCAGCAGGAACTACTACATATTTGCATGTTCATTTTTTTGTTTCTATTCACAGTACTTTTCAATTTCTTATATATTGTGACTTTTTTGGTGTCGGAAACTATCAAAGGCACTAATTAAGTATCTCTACCGTCGCTCGTCCTCGTAAGATATACCAACAGTCATGCCGCTCTGACTACAGCGACCCTCTATATTCGAGGTTTAATGTCAAACTCCTTTATTGACTAAATCAAGTCTTTATTTTCTGTGACTAACTCATGACCTTAGTAATACTAAAATCTGCAATATTTTTAGGCAATACAATAACAAGAAATTTCTTAAAACATATTAAAATGATAGCCATTGAGCTAATCGGATGTTAACTGAGACATAAACAAAAAAGATTTCTCATTCATTAATCACTTACCTTATTTTCCTTAATTGCTACAGTACTATCAGTCTTTCCTGTCTTCAATTGGTCAGTTTTTAATAGCGTCTGCTCTGTCATTGTCCTTTCATTGACTAGGATTTCTCTGCTATTTTTCCTGGAATGATTAATAATGTCGGGCTTCGTTGAGCTCATTAAATTACTAGCGTTCTCGTTTGTACAGTTCTCTTTGCCGAATCTTCGATCTTCGTCCAGACGTGATTTATCTTCGGAACTTTTCATTTTGAAACAAGATATCGATTTCTTATCTTTCTTGGCTTCGTCCTTACTAATTGGATCATCTTTATCACTTTTGCGTTCGCTTTTTTTGTGAATCTTGACACTTTCAGTCTTGAGACGTTTCTTCTTAACGTTCCATTTGGTGTTTGTATTTTTAGATCGATTGCTGTCATCGCTACTGCCGACGCTGTCTGAGCAGACCGGGTTAACAAGAATCTTCGTCGATTTTCCTTTACTATCGTTTTCTAATTTCCTTAGGTTCAAACGACTTCCAGAAACGTTAATGAGTAACGGTGATGATGTGTGTGACGGAGAACTATCTTTTGTTTCGTCACTGAGTTGACGGTCTGATTTTTGAAAGAGTTTGATGGATTTCATGGCGCCTGAGTGATTATGTCGTAATTTGCTCGTTTCTAACGGTCCCATGGCAATGGGTGGTCCTTCTTTAAATAGCAACACCTTCTCCATAGGTTGAGAAACACAAGCTAACATTTTATATTACGTCATTTATATTCTTAGAAACTCTTATCACAATTAGCACTCACATTTTTGGTGTACTTAGATATCTACAGAAACACAATTCTAATTTATAATGACTGGAAACCTTAAGAAATCTATAAACTTGAACGTAATTAATTATTAGTATTTTAGATTTTTAAAAAATTTGAAGAGATTAGAAAAAGTTATTTGAACTATTTTGAAATAAAATACCAAGAGATGTTTCGTGAAAACAGTATGTTTGGTTAGTTATTTATCATAGGATATGTGAATATAATATGTATACATATTTTAACATGATCATCATCATCATCCTCGTCAGCCCAGAGACGTCGACCTGCTGGACATCGACATTCTACATATTAGACATACATAAGCCACCGTATTTAAATCGAGTTACTACTTTTCGGTTCATCTGTGGTAAGTAAAATAAAATGAGAATATTTATTCTCCCACCCAGATTTCTACCCTTGTCCCAATGTTGAGTAACCGGTGCTAGGACAATTTGTAAGCCTTCATGACTTAGCACTACCATTCAACTTATTTTTTAGGTAAGCGATAACCAATTCCATTTAAAAGGCAGGAAGGCCGTTAATCCCATGCGACAAACCTACACATTGTGTCAAGAATTGCGACGGCATTATCATTTTCTTTGGGCTCCAGTAACCGTCTAACACTAAGGGACCCAGACTTCGTCTGAACATCTATGGCTATTAAATTTTAGAGTTCATGTCATACAGCTAACAAGTAGATCCAACATGCATAATGCAGATAATAAATGGGTACATTTGTATATTTTTAGACAAAAAATACTTTGACTTGCTTTTGAAGCATATAGCCGTTAAATAAATTAGCCGACTTTTGTTACAGCTATAGTTTTCTAGATAGCATTAAACAAATCGCACGTATATGGACACTATTTATAGTAAAAGTTCTCGAAATAAAATAAGCCGAAAACTCGCCACAAACATTTGTCCTGAAATCCTTTTCGGATGCGGAGAAAAAGTTTTGAAGCCAGTTACTGTTTTATACCACATATAAAACAGTACATACTACAGAACTGAGCGAAAAGTTGGCGTTTATCGGATTTTGTCTGCGTCGTATGTATAGCTGTTACATAGTAAAGTGAACATTATTACGTTTCAGAAAATTTTTGATATATGCTCGCCTCTGAAACGCAAATTGCCGAGCAATTTATTACATCTAAAAGCTCCTTTTGAAAAGTTAAATCGAACAGCGCGTATGTTTAAAATATTTCGGAGTATTGTATTGTAGAATTTAAAATTCATAGTCTCACAAGGAGTTAAATGAAATATACATACGAAATATATATGTGATAAAAACTTTAACATTCCCCAAAAAATGTTCTTATAATGAAACATGATCATGATACTATATGATAATCTATAAATTAATACCACATATTAACGCAAAAATTTTGTACCCGTTTTTACGAAAATTGCGCGGACGGAGGAGTACGAAATTTTCCACACTTATAGAGAATATAGAGGAGTGCAGAATGTTAATATTTTTTTAAATTATGCATAAAAAATACATTAAATCAACAGAAAAAACATTACACAAACTACAATGTATTTGACAGACGCAGGCATCTAAGCTCTTTGGTTTATTGTTAAAGTATGTGGTCAAATTAAGAATAGATTAATATTTTTTGTTTTCAATATTATTTGTTTATAGTGTAGTCTTGGCGAAATCTGTAATAATAGAAGTATAGAATAGTATAGTCTTTGACCAGTCTAGAACCAATAATAATATTCAAACTATAATTTCAAATAATTATAGTGGAATTTCGACTACCGCGGGACATCTAGTATACATAATTACTCTTTCTGTAAGCCTAGAACCTACAAACGATTACGAGATAGAAATTATCTATAATCCGAACAGGCCCTTTCTATAAACAAGCAAATCGATATGACTATGCCAGACCGCAACTATTCTTTGAAAAATATTAGTACGAGACCCGTTTTTGCGGACAGTAACTTGGCAAACAGTAACTTATAACATTGCTAATGCCCGTGAACGGTGTTAATAACTCACAATTAAGCCTTATGTACGTTCGCCTCGCTTCGGTGGCAATAGAAGATGAGCATAACATTTTCACGCTCATCCGTATAATGAAATAAATCATTCATACCTATTCATAAGATAAACAAAAGCATAATTAAAAGTAAATTTACGGTTTAATTTCGTGTTTTTTACTGTTATTATACTATTTCTGAGGTTTCGAATAGTTTACAGTTTTTGTAGCAGGACGACCAGTCAGTCGTAGTAAATTTTATTTTAATTATGTCTTTCGTGAAAACCGATGAAAACATTAAACTAAAGCAATCTCAATTCAAATAAGTGCTCGGACCAAGTCGCATGTTACGATTCCTAATTTAAGGGAGAACGGCAGTTTTTGTATCACTATTATTGAAGTGAAAACTTCTTTAGAATCGTTGTGATTTCAGACCGGATGCAACGGAAAAAACGACAGGTAAGAGACACAAATACAAAAATGTGTAGGATGAATGAGACAGAAATATACATACTATTTAATACAGCGCCATCTGTGAGATTTTTTTAATACTAACGTGTGTATGAAAGCTCTTGTAGTGAATTTTAATTTAGGATTATACGTGAAATTCACAGAGGGCGCTACCTTACAATTATTTACTAATGACAAAATTTTAC
Organism: Bombyx mandarina; assembly: GCF_030267445.1. Lineage (NCBI taxonomy): Eukaryota > Metazoa > Arthropoda > Insecta > Lepidoptera > Bombycidae > Bombyx > Bombyx mandarina. The sequence continues at coordinate 6,597,653 of NC_143224.1, read as the reverse complement.
ATATACTTAAGACGTTTAGGATAATTGTATTTTAATTTTGGAAGGTTTCACTTCTACCACGTGTGAATTGCACACATGTTTTTATTTATTGTTTCCTTATAAGAGTAGTCTGATTTATAAAGAGTAACAATCCAAATATTTTCGTGTATTTATTATATTTTTAAAACTGTGCAAAAACAAAAAAAAACACTTATTTGAAAAAAAGATAGCAACTAAACGTTGATCGTTGATAACAAAACGCATTATAAGTTTTTGAAACTTAGCATGTGTAAGGAAAAACTGCTTTACTAAACGGAATGAAATCGATACTATACAGACAGACAAATTTTACGAAAATAACTTTTTGCTAAAAAATAATTGGAAGGCTTGGCTGTATGGGCTGTGTATTGCCACAATACCTATGTTTGTAAAGTTCTAAAAAACTTGATAATTAAAATTATATTCGACAATTATATTATCTATCAAAATCTATATCTATATGAAAAAACATGAAACTTTATAGTGGTACAATTGTCCCATCCGTTCCGGCCATTGTCCTTTAATGCATTCGTGATATGCCTTAACATTGTCTATCTTCCCAGAATTAGTCTGCGGTCTGTTATGTATTAAAATTATCGTGCTTACATTCATTAATCTAAGAGTGTATTTTAGCATCACGTTGTTTTTTTTATTGGCAATAAAAGATTATCTGCATACATTTTCGTTTATTACCCTTAGATCTTGTAATTTATGTTTACTCGTCGTCTGGTGTAGTGGTAAGTGACATGGTCACTACACAAGGGGGTCGCGGGTTCGAATCCCGCCAAGGGGAGATATTTGTATGATAAATATAAATGTCTTTTCCAGGGTTATGGATGTATATTAAATATATGTATGTGTATAATAAAAATCTTACATTTATTTCCGTTATCTGGTACCTGTAACACAAGTTCTTTAGGAACTTTTCACGGGACCAGTTAACGTGGCGTGATTTAAAAAAAAAATACATATATATAGATTATACATTATATGTTACTATGAAAATTTATAAAAGTAACGCGAGTTTTGGCCGTGAAAATGTTTTAATTAAGACATAAAATAAAATAACATTTTCGTTGGTTGTGAATTAAATTAGTTGGTTAGATATTAAAGTTCTTCAAACTTGTTAATTATGAGAAAAGACAAAGGCCCTGGTCTGTTGCTTCTGTACATAAATGATACTGTTGAGCTTTGAATGGTCCATTTATACAATAGAAATGAATAGACTTTGATTCTCTCGCTGAAACCTGAACTTCGAATTGTAAGACCAGGAAAACCCCATTAAAATGAATTATTATTCAGATCAGCATTTCAGAGGAAAATTAAAAACTGGCACGATTGTTTGTGAAATAGTGCAGAGCTGCACAATTGAGTGCGTTAATTGTTTTAGCTTTCTATAAAGTACCTCATTAGATCCTTAATATGCGAATATTCGTGTGATGAACAGATGCGTCTGCCCTCTGTCTGGATGTCTATTATATAAGTATATATTTTAACGTGTGGGGGAGGAAGTGTGAAAGTAGCCCCGGTAATCAACAAATTGAAGAGCGGACGATTAGCGTGGTATGGACATGTGATGCGTAGAGAGAAGATGCATGTGACTAGGAGATGTATGGAAATGGTAGTGTAAGGTAGAGGGGGAAGAGGTCGACCGAAGAAGACATGGATGGAGAGTGTGAATGACGATATGAGAGAGGAGTTAGTGTTGAGATGGCAGCTGATAGAAGAGAATGGAAGAGAAAAATTAGCCGTGCCGACCCCACCTAGTGAGATAAGGTGGAGAAAAAGAAGAAGAGAAAAGTATATATTCTAACGTGTATAAGTATGTTTATCAATCTTTTGGTACCCATAACACAGGGAATCCTAAATTGGGGCCGAATGACCGTGCGTGATTTTTTCCCAGTTGTAGTTATATACATATAGTGCGTATTTGATGTAGTGTACACACGAGCAATAGTATTCATGGATCATCAATTACTGAGATAAAATTCAGCCTCTCTGTTTTACTGTACAAAAAGAATGGTATACCGCAACGACATCAATCATAAAGTTCCGAGCCACACCGGCGGTTAATTGAAAGTTATAGCGAAAGAATAACACAGCTCCTCCCCTTAAAAAGTTCTGTTTTCATTTCCATTTTATAGCATGGAAGTATCTTTGCGAATTGAATCTCAGATTACCGTCCTATTCTTTTCGCGACATTCACAAAAACAAATGCTCGAATTGCGAAGGCCTGAAACGCAAATCTAATTTGAGAGAAAATATATATGTATACTTAAGTAGATGTGGTGTTCTTGCGAATGGCCCCGTTTATTTCTTAGGGAAAAATCGGAACTCGCAAAGTATTTCATAATATAAGTCGTAAGGTAAGTCGAGCGACCTGCGTACTGTACAATATTTAATCCTAGCTTACCCACGTCTATACTTCACGAACGTATACCACAAAATATACATCTCTACCATTGTCGTATTACGAGATTTTATTAATTTCATTTTATGCACTCCCTACATAAAACTGATTTGCTTTTAATAAAAAAAGACACAAGCGCTTTGATTGAAATGCTTGTGTTTTGGATTAAATATCGCAACTTCACCGCTGGGCGTTTGAGGTGATAGACAAGATACGTCGGAGTTGAAGCTGCTAAAACACTTTTGCACAAAAAACTGGGTTCAATTCTGTCAAGGACACTGCCGTCCACTCAGCTCCGATTCAGTGCAGGTATTTCCCGAAACAGTTCTGATCGTTCCGCACCTGTACAAATCCTATAGAGCTCGCCTTCGCTCGCAATTCACCTAACCAGAACCAGGCTTACCATAGTTTCTCGACTATGCACCTCGTACAAACCACCGAGTTGGGACTTTCTGGCAACCGGAGGACACTGAGATGGAGATACACCACCACGGGGCTCGTAAGACGGCTCAGTTCTGGTAATCAGCCTCAACCTTTTTTTTTATTGCTTACGTGGACGAGCTCACAGACCCACCTGTTGGTTAAGTGGTTACTGGAGCCCATAGACACCTACAACGTAAATACGCCACCCACCTTAAGATATAAGTTCTAAGGTCTCAGTGTAGTTACAACGGCTGCCCCACCCTTCAAACCGAAACGCATTACTGCTTCACGGCAGAAATAGGCAGGGTGGTGGTATCCACCCGCGCGGACTCACAAGAGGTCCTGCCACCAGTAAAAAAGTGGCTCTATGTTTTTTTTTAAATATTCGAAAACGATAAGTTTTTGTTTTTTTGAGCTTATTAATATCATAAATTTATTAAAATTAAATAAAATCAAACGAGTAAAATATCAGTAAAAAAATCCTCCAAAATTTAAAATTAATCTGATAACAATCCAATTGGATTTTCGTATAGCCTGAGATAATCGTCTATTTAAGGGTGTACCGTACGTGCAGATGGCACTGAAGTGTGTTCGTGAAATACAGAGGGCGCTGCCATCGATCCTCACCCAATTAGAGCGAGATTTAATTATCGCGCCCGCATTGAGCCGCTCAGTGTCGAATGTGAATCCACCTTTACGTAGGGATCCGTAATTTATTAATTTCAAGAAGGTGTAATATCGTTAACATAGAAGCAAGGTTATTTAAATTACAAATATTTCGGCGATAGCGAGCGCTGAGGTTTAATAATTTAAAAACCCAAATTTAATTTCTTATTCAATGTTAACAAGACAATCAGTATTTTTTCGGTTTAATTCACAAATAAGCTATGATTTAAATAGGTATACCAAAGGTAAAAAAATTCAAGGCAAAAAATACCTTTTTTCATGACTTTGCTAGTTATTTGAAATACTGTTTCGCCACTTAGAAGAATCGACCAGAAACACTTTACGAAATATATGTACACTTGGTTCACAAAACAATTTAAATTATTAAGACGTCTTAGAATACAAGTTCCTACTTAGAATGAAAAACCAATGCTCCTTGGTTTGCGCCAATGGTTTGTTGCATCGACCAATGCTCCTTGGTTTGCGCCAATGGTTTGTTGCATCGCGACTTCAAAATGCTTACCGTTAGGGAAGGGCGAATAAGATTTAAAAAGACCACAAAATATTGTATATTGATACATTCAAACATTCTATCACAGTATCTGATGAAGAAAAACAGTGGACAGTACTGGACGACTAAATCTTAAAATAGATACTACAGCATAACACACAGCAGTAGTGTCAATTATATAAATATGGAACGAAGGTCCACTCTCACCGACTTTTGAATGTCCCTGAGACAAATACAGACTGAAGATAGAGACAGACAATAGAATAATAAATATTCTATGACGTCACGGACTCTGCTATCACCTACCCTTATGTTCATTTATAAAATAACACAGAAAGAACGTTACAACTAATTTCAATGCGGTTTTCACGAAAACATTTTTAATGGCCTTTGTGTTATTCAAACATCTAATATAACATATTATAATAATTGATAAATAAGACAAGCACAGCGGAAAACTACATTAATAAGGGGTATCAGTAGTACTAAATTAGTAAGCTTTTTTATTTATTACTTTATCCCTCAAACACTAAGCTAGTCAATGGAAATTTAATCAAATTCAAACACGTGTACACGAGTGACAAGCTGTAACATAGTCAAACGATGTCCTATCTCGTACAATTATTAAATCAAACATCTTCAATGGTGATTTAATATTCATAGGCTATGATAATACGTTAACTATTCATCAGGGGTATTGTGTTTCGGGATCGGAACAAATCTGAATCTATTTTGATAAATTTACGCGCATCAAGATTTATAGATAAGTATATTTTTTAAGTAAAACTATAAATTGATTTTAAATAGTATACGAGTGTGTATATCAAATAAATAATAAAATTTTGTAAATGTTGAGTTAGTAAATAATGCAATTTGTCAAAAAAGTACACTTTTTTTTGCTTTCCAACACAAGAAATGATCTTCGACAAAAGAAACAAGCCCAGACTAAGAAAAAAACGAACTTCGTCACTGTCAACTTAAATTAAATCAGAAACAGCGAAACAGACAGTAGTGCATATGTACATGAAGATACAGTCGATTATTTATATGCATAAAAAAGTATTTGAAACCTTAATGTAAGATCGCAAACAAATCGAGAGAACGTAATTAAAAACTATGCACATTTCTATAATACTTTGACTATATAAGATTTTTATTGAATTTGTAAACAGAGGGCCATGATGGAGAGTGGTCACCGTCGTTTATAGACACTAACAATGCCAAGGGCACAGACAAGCCTACCACTGAGGCTCTTCCTCAAGCCAAGTTTGAAGAAGAATATATCAAAGATGTCAAAAAAATTAAATTCCAAAAGCCGCATGGTAAATAACAAAATATATTTCTGGAAACGCACTACGAACGCACTGCGTTCTAAATATAATATCATATTTGAGTTTGGATTAATTAAATTCCACTGATGGGCAATGCGGTGCTAAGCAGGAGATGACTGAATCATTACATACAATTCCTCAGAGTACTCACTGTGGAACATATGTTTCCAAAAACAGAGAGCTAGAATTCCACGGACCAAGTTCCAAATTTTGGTCATGTTATAGTAACATATATAACAACTTATTTAAATTATAGATCGTTTAATTATCTCTTTCGAAATTCAACTTAATAATTCACTTTGCACGTAAAACGATATCGAGCTATCCCAGGATAATCCTAGGGCAATTAAGCCCAAATAATCTAATAGAAAACGGCCTTAGTTTTAAACTGCCGTAAATCAATTTAGCAATGGCCCGATCTAATAGCATTAAGAGGCCAAGTCAAAGGGAAGATATCATTTTATACCAAAAAAGAATTATTTTTTCTGGCCAGTATCGTCTACGCAAATTATCTGTTATTCGTAAAAAATTATTGGCAACGTCGCGTAATTCAGTTTTTACGGTTTTCTCTCTATATAGTACTTAATACTTCGACCGCCGATGTATTGACAAATTCCAAAATCATAGCGCCTGTGATATCATGAGGAAGTTTGGTACCAAACGTAAGCTAGCGGGTGATCCGAGAGGGCTGGTGGTCGTGGCGCCGACGACCGCCAGTCCGGCGTCCCGAGGGGGAGGGTGATGGGAGAGATGTGCTCCGCACTAAACACTTCACTTTCCCCCCTTTGCCTTTTCATCAGTTCTGTCTCATGTGAGGTTTGGACATTGGTTGTTGAGCGACAGGAGGTTTTATTCGGTTCGACTCCGACATGCTCCGCCCGCCGTCCCCAGTGGAAGGCGGAAGTCCGGCGATTTCCTCCTGACCAAAAAAAAAAGCGGGTGTTGGTTTTGAATATGTCCATTTTCATCATGAAATACATCCATATAGTGTTTACTGCACGTTATTTTCGGTAATTTTCTCTTCGTGTGCATAAATAGGCATGTACACATGATTCGCGATTTTGTGTAATTTTACTGTATGATTCGACTTGCACTAATTCATATGCGTATGCAAAATGACGAAATTTATGATATGACGACAAAACATGTTTTGATTCCTTTTCCTTGCATGTTTGTAAAACTCAATATTATAATTTTAAAAAAATAAATAAAAAAGGGGTCTTTTTAAAACGCCGAAACACAAGTTTGTCTTCACGATACAAGGTAACATCAATAAAAATAATTATTTATTTCATTATACTATATAGCTGGCTGGTTCGAGAAAATAAATCTGAGATGTAACAGCAGAATGTTTACTCAAGTTTACCCCCTCACATTTACGACTTCTGAAAGAAAGGAAACTCGTTCGAGTGTACAATAAATAAATTTATCGTAGGTGGTTACATACGCGTGTAAATATCATGAAAGGTTACGATTTTCATTTGTTTCACTATTTTCCCTTTTTCAAGTTCTTTTCGTGTAGTAATTGGGGAAACTTCGAAGTAAAGTAAAATAATTATCTCTTCAAAATGTTTAGGCTACCTCGAAATAATACGTAGTACTTAAATACAATTTATGCATTTGAAATATTTTATAAAATATTAATTGAATGGTTAACTTACAGCATTAATTAAGTTATTGTAGGTATATTGGTCCTACCTAGTACTAAAATGTAGTTTTATTTTTATTTTCCGAGCCAAATTTAACTCCGCTTTAAAATACAGAATAAAATTGAGTAGGCATTTCGATTGTTCACAAAAACCTCGTTCAATCTCACTTATAAAAACGCAACACACTTCCAAAACCTAACCACGAAAACTGTTACATATTAAAATTATTAAATGGAAGCATTAACAAGCTTACGCAATCTATGTAGATAAGCAACAATTTCAAGCCATTGATGGGATCGCGAAATGAAACTGTTTGGGTCGTGGGCGGATGTCGGGTTACCTGTTGGATGCGAACATTAATGGCCCCTTTTGATCCGCTCATACAGCTGTGTAAAGTTTTAGTATAATAGTCGAGACTCAGTAACTTACACCGCTCTGCGCACACACGACGTATCAAGCTTCGCGTGAGAGTGAATAATTTTTGGAGACATTCTAAGGTAAATACTCACTGGTGGTAGGACCTCTTGGGAGTCCGCACGGGCAGGTACCATCACCCCGCTTATTTCCACCGTGAAGCAGTAATGCGTTTCGGTTCGAAGGGTAGGGTAGCCGTTGTGACTATACTGAGACCTTAGAACTTATATCTCGAGGTGGGTGGCGCATTTACGTTGTAGTTGTCTATGGGCTCCAGTACCAGTACCTACCCGTGCGGACTCACCATAGGTCCTACCACCAGTAATTACGCAAATTATAATATTGCGGGTATGTTTTTTTTTTGTTGCCTTTGTAGGCAGACGAGCATACGGCCCACCTGATGGTGAGTGGTTACCGTCGCCCATGGACTTCAGCAATGCCAAGGGCAGAGCCAAGCCGCTGCCTACCGTTTTATTATACCATGTTATTTCTTCACCGAGTATTGAAATTCAAACGGCATAATCTGGTAATAATAATAATATCCGTGTCTTCTTATGAATAGATGATAGGACATATATGACAGGGTAACAAAATCTGACTTCACAATGTCAAAGAAGAATGCTGTGAAAATTAATTGCTTTTAATTTGTAATTTTCATTGTTACCTTTAAATAACTCTTCTGTTTACTTCATAATAAAGGAAACTCATAATTAACGTTTAGTATTCGAATTGCTCGTGTGTTTTTTTTACGAACGCTGCTTGGAATTCTTTAAATGTTTATTTTTATAACGGCGCCTACCTACCCGCGCAGACTCACAAGAGGTCCTACCACCAGTAAAAAAAAACCACCAGGTTTAAAGGTTTGAGGTGGGATAGCCATTACATAATGCAATTGAGACTTCAACTTCATGTTTTAATAAGGATGAACACCAGACGGACTGTATGCTCGACTGCCTAACTATAACAATAAAAAGATAAACAAATCTGTAATATGTATAATCTACTGACTTTTTATTCGTTCACTAGGACAAGTTGCCTACAAAGAATATTGCGATATTTTGGTCATGTTGCACGTAGGGATACCAGCAATTTGGAACGCCTTGTGGTGACCGGTAAAATAGAGGGAAAAAGGCCTAGGGGTAGAGGTCCCAAACGATGGTCGGACCAAATAGCGGAGGAACTGGGGATACCTATCAGCGACGCAATCCACCGGGCTGCAGGGCGGGATCGATGGAGACAGTTGGTTGACGAAATCGGACGGAGTCACGATCCTCAGCAGTGAGGGACCGATCGAAGAGAGAGAGAGAGAGGACAAGTTTCCATATATTAAACCAAAGAAATTGTTTTATCTGCGTAATAGAACTATTTACCATATTACACTATTACACGTTGCAGACTTTACACGATAATATTTACATTTTCTTCTAAAGGGATGTTTACTATAAGGGATATTTACTACATTTTACTATACAAATGATCATGTAAATAAAAATCTTTGGGTATATATGTAAATATAATGTAAAGAGAATTCAATCTCCATATGGAGGTGTTGATTCTCGTATCTCAAAGTCACTTTGCTCCAATATAGTCTGGGAGGTGAACATTGTTCATTCTGTTGTGACTAGTATTATGGTTTGTTTGTCCAAAGAACGTATATGATTTTAAAATAATATCATTTTTTCTGAATTGTGTGACAAAAATTGAATACGAAATTTTACTTTCAAACATAAATCAATAATTGAAAATCCATTCAATCATCGCTATTTGTATGCAACTTAACATCTAGCATAAAAGCATTTTGCTTTTTTTTAGTGCTTAGATGGGTGGACGAGCTCAGAGTCCACCTGGTTTTAAGTGGTTACTGGAGCCCATAGACCTCTACAACGTAAACGAGCCACTCACCTTGAGATACAAGTTCCAGGGTCTCAGCATAGTTGCAATGGCTGCCCCACCCTTCAAACCGAAACGCATTACTGCTTCACGGCGGAAATAGGCGGGGTGGTGGTACCTACCCGTGCGGACTCCCAAGAGGTCCTACCACCAGTGTTTTATTTTATTAGTGTAAAATCGGTCTATCATGTATGTAGATTATAAAAATATTGAAATCAAATTCGTGCTACCTCTTCACCTATGATTGTCAGGGCAAATATACGAGTTCAAGGCGGACTCATTCGGCTCTTTATGTAAATCCAATAGATAGATAGGTTCTATTGCTGCTCACGGGCAATGTCAGAGAGAAGACATAAAGGGAAGTCATATTCGCAATCTTTGTTATTGTCTCATTTGAATTGTAATGTTGACGTTGCTGATGATACTACGATTGTACAAATATTGAAATGTAACTTATAATTGAGGCTCTCAGCACAAAAGTGGCCTAACCCACAATTTTTGAAGTGAAAACTTCTTTAGAATCGTTGTGATTTCAAACCGGATGCAACGGAAAAAACGACAGGTAAGAGACACAAATACAAAAAAATGAGACAGAAATATACATACTATTTAATACAGCGCCATCTGTGAGATTTTTTAATACTAACGTGTGTATGAAAGCTCTTGTAGTGAATTTTAATTTAGGATTATACGTGAAATTAAAATATCAATTCACAGAGGGCGCTACCTTACAATTATTTACTAATGACAAAATTTTACATATACTTAAGACGTTTAGGATAATTGTATTTTAATTTTGGAAGGTTTCACTTCTACCACGTGTGAATTGCACACATGTATTTTTTTATATTCGTCGTGCTTATGTATTACATTATTTAAAACAAAATAAATTTTGATACAAAACTGGCCTATCCCTAGTTTCAACCATAGATAGCAGATGGTTTTGTAAGCATTATTTTTGCGCGTATTGTTTTTGCCTGCGAAGCAGTGTAAAAGCAAATTCAAGCCTTGTTATCTTCATACTACTCACTACGGTAAGCTAAAAAGCTAAAGACGCCGCAGTTGATCTAAATAAGTTTAAGTTTAATCTGTTTTGTGTTCATTGAATCAAGAAATAAATAAAACTACGCTGTACTGTACATGAACTTTTTTCAACATCATCGCCCGCCGAAAGGCAGGAGAGGACATACTTTTGGACATCGGACTTTCCCAAGCTTTTTCATAACGACCGGTGCTGTGTTTGTCCACAGCAGTTTGTACCTACTTTAAAAATACATACGTTTAAAATCGTACAATGGTTTTACGGCAAAAAAGGTCGGTGGCGATACCGGGTACTTGTAACATGCCCTACCATTCGGTGTTTAGGAATTGGAGAACTATGTATAAAAATAGCTGAAGTTCATGCTATTACGAACGAATGATAACTGGGTCAGATGTATTTATTAGCTACTTTTTTTTCATATAATAATAACTATGTATTTAAGAAATATGTTTGCTAATTAAGAAGAAGTAAAAGTTCAATGTAATAAAATTAAAAAAAACTAAATGACTTTTTAAGCGGCAGTAAAAGTCATCATTTGTTCGATGAATTTCCCACTAAAGATCTATCTACACCAGGGGCTCCCAAACTTATTTCATCTACTGCCAACTTTGAGATTAATTTATTTTGTAGCGCCCCCATTTTTTCACCTACTTAAAAACACTAAAGCGAGAGCTCAGTCGGTGTCTAAGAGTCCTCCTAGATGGAATTACAAATCGCCACCAAAGCCTCTACACAACGCACCCATTTTTTTCTGGGTCTCTTACCGCCCCCCTTTAGGCCTGCAGCGCCCACAAGGGGGCGTTATCGCCCACTTTAGGAAAGGCTGATCTACTACACACGAATGTATAGAAAAAAAATACCAAACGAAATTGCAATTTAATATTCCTTTTTATAATTACACCCAAAACCACTATTATCATTTCTAGTAAAGATTAATTTACGTTACATTACAAATTGCTCAACGTGTTTGTTTAAAACATTTAATAAAGCAGCGACGCGTGATAATGAAGCCACATATTTACAACGTTGAGAATTAATTTTTGATAAAATATTATTTTGGTAAATACCAAAACAATATTTTATCAAAAATTAATTCTAATCTTTATCTTCATCTTCAGGCTAAATAGCCTGAAGCTGAAAATAAAGATTATTGTGGTTTTAGCTATCTTATCCTACTATATGGTAGGCGAGCCTCGGCAAACTGTCTGTTTCTACCGCGAATGCGTTCCAGTTAAATGGGTCCAATCATGCTTTTGTAAACATATTGGTGTTTGAAATTTCTCAACATTATAGATAACAATAAATCTACAGCTTTCACGTTTAAATTAAAATGGACTGAACTCACATCTCGGACCAAACATCACCTCTTGTTAAGTTGCAATCTTTTCAAATTACTCAAAAAAAAAAACGATATTTTATTTGACTTGTTTCAACGGCAATAATCTGAAGAGACACATGATTTTTATCCATATCTATGACACATTCTAATCATACATATTAAAAAAATCTTCTTTCTTATAACGATCTAAAGCTAACTACTTCAGGTTCAACATACTAATATGTATAACGTAATAGTGTATATTAATAATATTACGTATATTAAGAAATTAATTATAGTAAGATTGATTAGTTAGCATCATTATTTATCCTTAAAAGAGAAATGAACATGAAATAGATGTCATAGAAATAACGTTGAGTCATATAACAACACAAACCGGCTTACTACGAGCTTATAATAAAAACTCACAAAATTATGTAAATGTAGTTAGTGTGAGCTTCTTTGCGAGTTATTATATTTAAAATTGTTATTAATTACGTGGGTCGCAATAACTAAATTATTCTAAAAGTCATTAACAGTAAATAGTCGAGGAAATATTTAATTCTATAGAGTTTTGCTGTTTTTGTACGATGTTCATGGGAAACTATATTATATTTCCAAGTAACTCTTTCGGTAATTTAGATCTTTATTGGTACGAATCTGATCGCATCACGGTACTTATATTCTAATTGAATTTTATTACTAACTACGTCATGTGTAATCACGAAAATTAAGTTACTATTATCAACAAAGCCTCATCTTTGGAGGAGGCCTTTACCCAATACGGGGTTTCTACATAAAACTACCAAAGTGTACAAAATTAGTTAAGTGATCATTCTTGTTAATAACTGTTAAAGTATTTAGTTGAAAATAAAAGGCTTATTATTATTATTAACAAGGCAAAGAAATAAGAAGACTAAATCTATATTCGAATAAAAGTTATTATTATAATAATGTTTTATTATTTTGAAGTAGTTGTGTTATGTAGATCTAATCGCATTCAGTTTTAATCAGAGGAAAATGTCCTAATGAAATTATAACTCATCTTGTATTAGCTGATTGTTTATAAGAAAAAAAAGTGGCTTCATTGGTGCACTTCTGATTCTCATTTCCAGCGTCGTAATTTAGGTAAAGGATTTTTTAATTATTTTAACAAGTTTCATATAACCAGTCTCGTGGTTTTGATGGATGATTGAAATGACAAAAAAACAGAAAATAAAGGAATTTATTTAATGAGTTTGGGATAAAGGATATTAAAAAAAAGGTACACTTCAATGGTTTTTATTACATATTATTGTTATTAACCATGTAACTAAAGTTCGGATAATAAATCTGGCAGACGTAGATAATTAAAACTTACAACATCATAACAGCATTTACACAGCTACCCAATTTCAGTTTGGATGGTAATCTCGGCTAAAGCAGAATTAGAATTCAAAAAATTTCATACTCGCCTGCCGTGTACATACATTGTCATGTGTATATATCCATTATCGGATTACCAACTTAGCGTTTCGTAGCTGGTCTTTTATTTTTATTGTTATATAAACATTATTATATTTCAAACGAATAAAAGAAGCTAGATGTATCGTTTAGGTTTGTTCTTTAGTACTCACTATTGAAAAGTGTAGTTGCTTACAAAATAACAGTTTTCGCTACAAAAAATTAGCAACCAACTTAACGAGTAGTTGGTTCCTATTGTATAAATTGTTTTTTACGATAATCATTCCATATTTAAGGGCGGCAGGCTAGGATTTTCTCCTGTGTTATGGGTGCCGGAAATATGCATATGTAACATGAACAAGTATACGACATACAAAAATTCTATCGAATAGGTGTGGACTCTGGCTGGAAATTGAACGGCGAATCTCTGGCATTTTAGGTAGGGAAACTAGACCACTAGAAGCTGTTAAACTGATTGATGCAACTCCCCTCGATCGGGTATCCGTAAGCGAATTCCTCAGCATTAAAAAAGGACTGCTCCATTTATTTTAAATTAGTCGAATACAAACGTCGTACTTATAATATTTTTTTTATGAATTAATAATTTAAAATTACATCATGTATTTTTATTACCTACGTGAAAGGTAAAAGTAATGATAAGTTCAGTCTTCTTTTTATGAACACCAATAAAATTAGTTTATTTAGTAATATTTTATTGGAACAAAATTTCTCAACGCGATTTTCGGTATGACTCGACTTGCACTAATCGTCACGTAAGCAAATATTATGGCCCTTTCTTGCCACTTCATGTACAGAGATAGTCTTGGGTAGCCTTTGTTTAAGTCTCAGACGACTTCGTAACTCAATATATTTGAAAACATAACAAACCAATGCGAATAACACTGCCTATTTAAAAGCCAAATCGCGCGAAATCGCACTCTTTTTCTCGTATTTTTCATCTTTATTCTTTGTTTGAATTGTTTATCTATTTATATACATTTAAAATATCGTCCCTAATGTTTTTTTAAGTATACTTGCCATTAATAGTAATGAGAAAAGTTAAACATATACGAGTATATCCATTGATTGTATCGTATATCGTTAACATAGATGTTATCTAGTGCAATAATGGCCAACACAATAAATTGCAATCACTACTGATTGTGAAACATTATGAATATTAATAAGCTACGTGCTAATTAGAATATAAGGTGCTACTGAATTATATTTGAAATAGTGTTTATTCGACAAATATTTTCATAAACTTTTTTACTAAGCACTAACTTATTGACTAAATATTATTTTGCTAAATATTTAACCGCACCGAAATATTTTACTATAAAAGGCTCATATTCAAATAAAATTTACGCTACAATTGGATTGAAACAAGATGGCATAACATTTTTGTGACAAAAATTCCGAATACATTCATGTTCATATTTAGACACCAAACAGAGAAATATGTTTAATATTTTTACTATAGAGATACATACGTACATATGTATTTATCTTTATAATTATGTATTTAAGATGAATCCAAAATATATTAATGAAATATGATAATGGCAGACTAATTTCCAAAGTGCTGTAATACCGAACAACAAAGCTTGACCTCAAGAGACCCAGGTGTGCTATCTCAGAATTTCAACTCGTGCCGACACCTACACCGATATTCACGCTAAACGACCTTTCCTATTGTTCATTTATAAAATTTATAATACCAATTAACTTGCAAGTATTTATCCTCACTACCCACTGTAACATCATTTAGGTGGGCTTTTTAGTTGTTATATCGCAAAATGAAGTAACACGTATTCAGTTAATTCCCATCTATAATAATCGATGCAATTAAACACACCAATACAATTTAAAGATATAATCACTAAAATCTTTAATTAAGCTACATAAAATAGGTGAAACTTATATTCAATTCGAACAAGCCACGTTTTAATTATTCTCAAACATGTAATAATTATTATTAATTTGTTATAAAACTTCGAATAGAATACAATAACTTCAAAATGAGTTACGTAAAATCTGAAATCAGGTCTCAGATGGTTACATACATTACAATATGGAAGTTGCTACAAAATTCAACGAACTTGAAGCAAATAGACTTACGTGGAAGATCTGAGGGAAATTTAAATTAGAATTGAGCTTGATTGGAATTTATTGTTAAGAACCGTGCACGATATACTACATATGCAAATGTGTAGATTTGTAGCAATTATAATTTACTTAATTTATTCTATATCGCATCAAGGTGTTTTTTGTTTATTTCTCATAGTAGAAATAAGCTGTTTGACGCTAAATTTCCATTACTGATGTAACTTGTATATGACTTGTATATTAATTAATAAAAATCTATAAATAGGTTTTATTATAAATTTTTATTTATTAAAGGGAAACATTTTTTCGGCTCTCAAAGACAGATATGAGCTTAATTCG
Source organism: Bombyx mandarina (assembly GCF_030267445.1). Classification (NCBI taxonomy): domain Eukaryota; kingdom Metazoa; phylum Arthropoda; class Insecta; order Lepidoptera; family Bombycidae; genus Bombyx; species Bombyx mandarina. Next base: position 6,582,090 of record NC_143224.1, on the reverse strand, counting down.
TTTGTTATCTTCGATTATTGACTTCAGCAATATCAGGAACACAGCCTTCTTTTGCCTAGCTAATCGTTGATATCCTACGGGCCAATTCTAACAACGCACTGATCGGTAGGTCACTCAACTCACGGGACTACGGGAGTCAACTGAGAAGATACAGCGTGAAAGTCAGTAGGTTCTATGGGCATTATTGCAGCTCATTGAAGAGTTGGATGAGAACGGTGACCGGTGCTTGGAATAGCACCGAAGGCGTATCAGATAGATTCGATAGGACGTGCGGGACACCGCCAAGACACTGCTGATTTTCTTATTAATTAACTAGAAATTGTTCTAAGGAGAAGACCGCCGAGAAGAAGACGTGGAGAAGCATAGTATATCGAGTGATCAAAACTTCAAGTAAAGACACGACCTTCAGTAATGAAGAGACCGATTAAGAAGCAGAGACGATCTCGAAGTTTTATGAGTACTAGTGCTCGCCCGGTAGTCGAAATTCGACTATAATTAATATAATTAATAATAAACAAAATTTTGACAATAAATAAATAGTATGCATGCGTGTGTGCGTCAAATACATGGTAGTGTGTGTAATGTTTTCTTTATTGATTTAATGTATCTTTTATGCATTATTTTAAAAAAATATTAACATTGTGCACTTCTTCTCTGTATTCTCTATAAGTGTGGAAAATTTCATAATCCTCCGTCCGCGCATTTTCGAAAAAAGGGATACAAAGTTTTTGCTTCACGTATTAATATATAGATACGTGGACAAAGGAGCGAGCGAAGCAAACGATGCAACTGTGGTTTATTTCAATAGCAATGTACATACATACATTGTTTATAGATGGCTAGCCGTGAGCATTCGTGAGGAAATTTTACGTTGTTTACATAACTAATAGCGCGTGTCCGGTCTCAAAACTGCAACCATATGAATGAGGGGCACATGTGATGCCGTTAAGGCCACGAATATAATAATCTAATTAAATTATTTTTCCCTCGTATTGTTCGAAAATATTAACAATCACACGTCGTAGTATATCAACAGGAAATGAAGTCAATATAGTTACACATACTTAGATAATTTAACTTTGATTTATTTTTTTGATTTTGAAGTCGTCGTGGCCTAAGAGATAAGACATCCGGTGCATTCGTGTTGAGCGATGCACCTGTGTTCGAATCCCAGGCGGGTACCAATTTTTCTAATGAAATACGTACTCAACAAATGCTCACGATTGACTTCCACGGTGAAGGAATAACATCGTGTAATAAAAGTGAAACCCGCAAAATTATAATTTGCATAATTACTGGTGGTAGGACCTCTTGTGAGTCCGCGCGGGTAGGTACCACCATCTTACCTATTTCTGCCGCGAAAAAAGCGTTTCGGTTTGAAGGGTGAGGCAGCCGTTATGCTACTAAACTAAGACTTGGAATTATAAATTGATATAGTGTAGATGTGTGATTTATCCTTATTATAAATTGATATAGTGTAGTACATAATATATATGTATATTTAACAAAAAACTTTTGCAGATAAATTTACGCAGATACATGCAGCAAGCAATTAGGTAAAATTTCATTAATATAGACACATTTTTTTAATAGTATTTTTAAAAAGGACCCCTGTTCTATCACAAAAAAACCTCCAATGGTTGGTCTATACCACCATCAATTCATTTGTCAAGTGTTAACATGTGGTCACAATATGAATGAGCTCTCTGGGAGTTACTTTGGGAATACCAATTCCAGAGTGAATACAAAATTTGAGTATGAGTAAAAATTTTAGTATCAAATTAAATCTGTCGTATTTTTTGGCCAGAAACGAAGTTGTTTTATAGCTGTAAGCATTCGAAATTCAATTTAAAACATTTTATGACAGCGTCTCTACAAATTTTAAGGGAGCTTTAAAAAAATTATGAACCAAATAACACGAAAACGACCACTGTAAACTTTTGCTCTTAAAGTCAATGTAACAAACTTATAATGTAACGAAGAAATTACAGGGTATATTTGGAGCAAAATTAAGATTTCCAGTCATTACAAACTCACGTAAAATCCGAAACAAAAAATGTCCTAGGAAAATAAAACTTCACTAAAATGTAACGCGGATGTATCGTGAGGGGCCGTAATGCGGCATACCGGATGAGCACGCACCCACCCCCTAGCGTAGGCTTCGAGCTACTGAACTGGCTGTCACGTCGGCGACCGACTACAGAATGAAACCGACCACCCCCCGGCGAAACCCCTCGACACCTCATTCCAAAAATGCACACATAAAAAAATTCTCTCGAGAAAGAATGCCAAGTGTTGCACGCTATATAATTACTCTGCGAAGTACTTTTAGCTTTTGTTAAACAACAATTCCGAACGAATAGGAATGCGGTACCTGCTGTATTAATTAATGTCAAAAATACGGCTATTTTAAAAAAACCTAGGTAGTGAGCACAGTGTGTCAACAAGATTAGTTCATTTCATATTTTTTTCTATTCCTGGAATTATTTAGACAGAGCGTATGGAAATTTATAAGTTTAAATTCTGGCGTCGGATCTGAGTGACAGTCGGGTCGGAATTCGCTGAGTCAAATATTTACTGTACAAAAGAGGTTAAAACTTTGACATGCGCTGCAGTCTGCACATTCATTAAAAGTTTAAAAACAGATCATGTGCTTAGAAATAATATTAATTCTTCAATATTTTGAAAATGTTTATCTCTATGTAAATTAATTACCTTAATAGTGCTCATCTGGCTCAACTGATATTCGGATGAAACTGTGCAATTTGTTCAACTAATGACTGTACACTGAATGCATTTGATGCGGGCAAAGGATGTTTAGACTATTCTTTGAATAATACCAGCCGTTGAAAAGTTGAAATTTGTTTGTTTGGACTTTTATTCACAACACGAATGGTTATGATTTAATGTCCGATTGTGTCCGAAGCATATGTTTTCTGAATGTTTGATCTTCTTACGTGTAATCAGGAGAACAGATGGGTGAATGAAGTAGATAAACTACAAACGAAATCAATAGATCGGTTACTGGTTACCTTCAACGTAGACTGTAAAGGCTGTTCCATTTTGTGCAACTCTGAACGGACGACACGGCAAAGAACCCACATCTGGTCGTAAATCAGACACTTCGCGGTGAAGGAATAACCGAAATCGCAACCTTAGCTCGTAAAAGAAAAGGTTGAAATTTTCATGAATGACAAAATACTTTGTATTTCCAAGCTCAAGAATGCTATTGAAATAAGGGTGCTCCCAGATAAGGCCTTTATCGATGCATAAAGTATGTTATTATGAAGTCTCTCGGTCGCCTTGAAGACACGTTATGCGCAAAGGAGAAAGCCTTTATCATTGAGGTATTTGCGGTATCTGTATATTTGCACCTGTCGTAAATTTGACCTTTACCGAGCCCCGCAAGTTTTAAACGAAGCACCGTGTGTACAGATTATGCTAACGAAGTGTACAATAACTTCATTGTTATTACAACATCTGAATAAATTATAAAATTTGCTACGTTACCGCTCTGAGAATTCAGCACAATTAATTACCTAATAAGGATTTAAGGTATTTACTAAATTGTGTGTCTAATATTTAGTGTCAGCAAACAAATTTAGCATAAGGTTTGTAATCAAATTTCTAGACCATTTAACTTGATATAAATGCTACTATATCTTATCTTATCTTATACCTTTAAACGAGCAATTCTTGTATATTAATCTAATTATATGTATGTAATCTGAACCTCGGAAACGGCTCCAACGATTTTCATAAAATTTAGTATACAGGGGATTTCGGGGGTGATAAATCGATCTAGCTACGATTTATTTTCAGAAAATGTTGTTTTAATCGTGTTTTCAATAATCAACTCTTCCCGACATCTATTGGTGAATAATAATACTATTTTTCTTAATTGAGGGCAACTAACCGCTTTAAAGACACAACAAGATGGCGTTATCATCTAGTTAAAATTATTGTAGTAAACAGTAATGATTGTTAATGTCTCTTTGAGAACCCAGCACATTTAATGACCTAATAAGGATTGAAGGTATTTACTAAATTGTGTGTCTAATATTTAGTGTCAGCAAACAAATTTAGCATATGGTTTGTAATAAATTTCTAGACCATTCAACTTGATATAAATGCTACTATCTTAAAATTATTATAGTAAGCAGTAATGAATGACTCAGTATTATAAAACCATCCTGAAATGGTATTTAATGAATCTAGAAGTTTTAAAGCTATATAATTCGAGGGCCCTTTGTGAAAACTATTTATCACTCAATATTAATGCTCATGTTCCGTCGTGATGAACAGTTTTGCAAACTATTGCTTGAAACATTTTTTTTTATTGCTTAGATGGGTGGACGGGTGGCCCATCTGGTGTTAGGTGGTTACCGGAGCCCATAGACATCTACAGCATAAATACCGCCACCCACTTTGAGACATGAGTTCTAAGTTCTCACTTTTAACCGTACAAAGGTCGCTCCGCCCTTCGAACCGAAATGCATTACTGCTTCACTGCAGAAATAGGCAGGTTGGTGATACCTACTCGTGCGGACTCACAATACGGCCTACCACCAATACAGTTTACAAGGAAATGACAAGACTTCTAAAGGGTTTGTTTTCATTGACATAGATAGAGCTTGCTAGCTTTTTTGAAAAGCATAAAGGGTCGTACATTCAGATCCATGATGGAAATACAAACTACTAAAAAACCAGACCATAGATTTAATTTCTTGATTTTACTGTTCATTAAATATTTAGGTAGAACTTGCAAGCAAATTGCACGTGTACGTAAGCAAATTGATCGAATTTTATTTAATTAATTATTGATTAATATTTATGATATGATTATTCATTATTGATTAACAAATTGATCCTGATCAAATCTGTGAAATACTTGAGTTGTAGATGGTAGTCACAACCAAACAAGAAGTGGAAAATTTTGTAGACACACTATCTAAATGAAAATAGACCTAAGATATTGTTGGTTTCTTCTTTGGAGGAAGAAAAATGGACACCCAGACTAAGACTAAATAATATACGGTATTTAGTAAGCTATTCATTTTTAGGCAAATAAAACATCAGTCCGTGACTCAGACAGTGTGTTTCCAGAGGTCTTTTTTGCCACGTACCATCCGGTTATGGAATGAGCTCCCCTCCACGGTGTTTCCCGAGCGCTATGACATGTCCTTCTTCAAACGAGGCTTAAGCGGTAGGCAGCGGCTTGGCTCTGCCCCTGGCATTACTGAAGTCCATGGGCGACGGGAACCGCTCACCATCAGGTGGGCCGTACGCTCGTCTGCCTACAAGGGCAATAAAAAAACATAAAAACCGTCAAAGTGCTTACAAATTTGATCACGACTTTTTTGTCAATACGCCAACATTTTATTGAAGAATTAATTATTCGAAACCAAAATTTCTTTGTTCACGATTACGAAAAATACACAAACATAATTGAAAATTACTCTCAAAACATAGATATCAAATATATCCACACTTAGCGAACTTGACAAGTTATGTTGTTCATGTAGACTCGTGTATCCAGAGTGGCAAGCTGCCAAGAATGTTGCTTGAGCTCACCTAAGCTGTCTAGTATATATATTGTACGTTCAGTACAACAGAATAAATCTAACAGACGACATATCAGAAGATATTTAATTAGCGTTAACTCTTTTGTCGTTGGTAATTAAATAACATTTCGGAAAATAAAGAAATGTTTTCCATTTATGCGAACATAAAAGAAACTTTCACTGATAACGACTATTATTGCTTCAGTTTCTAAATTTATGAAACACCTTTTTTGTAGATCAACTACTTTATACCTAGTCAGGTCATAAATTCTGTCACATGTTTAATGTAAAATAATTGAAACAAGTTTATTCATTATGTAACTATTCATATACCAAAATGAACTTAACAAAACATAGATTCTTATGACACTAAAGTTTATTCAAAATGACCTCCGTGATTTTGAATACAGGCCTTCAATCTGCGCGGCCAGTCGTCTATCGCAGCACGAACGAGGTCCATGTCAATATCGGCGGCTGCCTTAATCAAGGATGTCTTGAGTGACTCCAAATTGGGATGAGGCTTTGAGCACGCCTTTTCCTCCAAGTGTTGCCATATCTTGTAATCTAACGGATTCAAATCTGGACTGGAGGAAGGCCAGTCTTCGTGCCGGATGAAGTCGATTTCACGCGCCGCCAGCCAGTCTTGTGTGCTCTTCGCCCTATGAGCTGGCGCCGAATCTTGTTGGAATACCCAGTGCCTGTTATTGAACATGGTATGAGAAACAGGTTCCACAAGGTTCGTCAGGACTGTATTTTGATACACAACTGCATTCGTTTTTACACCTTTCTCACAAAAATGTACCTCTGTTAAGCCCCAATAAGAAACTCCCAACCATACCATGAGCGAAGATGGAAAATGACCTCGTTGGACACGCGGAATACGGTTGCTCGCTTCTTCACTACTGTGTGCGTACACCTTATCATTTTGTTTGTTGTAGCTCTCTTCTACGGTAAAATTTTTTTCATCCGAAAAAAGAATTTCCCGATATTTTTTCCCGCGTACCGCTTCAACAAAGCGCGGCATCTCTTCAGTCTCAGGTCCATTAGACGAGCATTCAAACGATGTCCTGTTTTTCTTCGATATGCCCGAAACCCTAAGTCTTCATTTAACACCCTTTTCACCGTGGTTCTGCTTAACCCCATCTGAAGGGCCAACAGTTTCTGCTTACGTTTGGGATTTCTTTGAATTCGCGCCTTCACAGCTTTTATCACTGCTGGAGTCCTAACAGACCTAGGGCGATCACTTCTTGACCTGTCATCTACACTAGAGTCTTCATTGTATCGTTTGATGGTACGATAAACGAATCTTTTGGTTATATTCAAATTTTTCAGTATGTTAAAAATTTGAATTGGCGCGTAACCGCAACGATGCAACGCAATAACTGCAACACGGTCTTCTTTAAGCGTCCACTCCATATTTAAAAATGAGTAAAATTCTAAAAGTATACATTTTTATTTTCATGAACAATTCGAAATTCGAATTCAATAAACTTTTTTGTGGCCAGCATTCTAAAAGAAAAGTTTTTACTGTGTGACAATACTTATGACCTGACTAGTTATAATAATAAATGTACAGAATAGTATAGTGTATTTACAGATCTTAAGGTAAACAATATTTTTAAATATTCAGTAATAATAAATGATATACTTTTATATTCAGAGCTACACACAAAAAAGATGATTTTTAAGTTATCTATGTGGCCACCGAAGTCCATAGACATCTACCACATAAATACCACTATCCACATTGAGACATGAGTTATAAATCTCCGTTTTTGCAGTACAACGGCTGCCTCCCACCCTTTAAACCGAATTACTGCTTCACGGCAGAAATAAGTAGAATCAAAAATTGTATATTTCGTTTTAGAGATTGATATCTATTCAAACAGTTTTTCCACTATTCAAAACTTTTGAAAGGTCACACAGGCCATGATAAATAATGAACAAGAATTTAATCTAAGCCAAATCACGTTAACAAAACTGTTTACGTACAAATTAATCGAAGGAAGAATGAGTTGATTGATTTAACTTTTGGAGCCGTCTTAAAGTTGTTGGGAACTTCAGAAGCGGTACAAGTACTTAAATAATAAAATGAAATTGAAACAAAACCGTCTAGTTGTAATTTGAAATATCGTTCTGTACATTTAGTATGAATATTATTTAAGTTTGTTCTATTACTGCGGTTTTTTAAATCAAAACTTTGAAACTATAATTTAAAAATTTCTAACGACGTGTTCGAATCCGGTAAACAATTAGTACCAGGTGGCCCAAGAGCTCGTCACTAAGTAATTTGAAAAAAACGTGTTCTATTTTTTACTCCTCTTGAACTATTCATCAATTCTTTTAAAACTTTTAAGATAACAAAATTGTGCAATCGCATGGAAAGCATAGTCTCTTCCTGGTAGAATACCATCGTAAAATATCGGCCTACCCACATACTCAGAAAAAGTTGACATTGACAATGACATGGCCAATTGTAAAATTAAAAACTAGATCAAACTGCAATATGGATACTTGCTATGCAGATCCTACCTAGTAGGATAATCTGCTTAAGAAGAAGACAAAATCCATCAAAATCAAAAGATTTCTTAGGAAAAACGACGTACGGAAGCAATGTCGTGAAAATGCAAAGATCGAGCGCCTACATCCTCTAATGAGCTGCAAACATCGGGATATCACACGTGATTTACCGTATCTTAACGTTTCTGCAACGTAATTGATGAGATATAATGTATAAAGTAAAGCAGGATAAGCGTATAGGCTTCAAATTTTGATAGAATATAACGCGCAAAATTTTTTGTGCAAGGATTATAAGAATTATTTTAACTTCTAGCCCAAAAGCTATACTAATATTATGAATGAGAAATTTTGTCTGTTTGGACATTTGTTGCTGAATCACGCTAATGTGTCTAAATTTAGATGGAATTTCGCGCACAAATCGTTTATATTCTGATTTAACATATAGGATACTTTTCATGACGGTGATATTAACCGTGCAACGCCGGGTATATCTACTGAAATTTGTTTATTGGTACAAGATTTTCATTACCAAGGGGTCTATAATGTGACTAATAAGTTTATGGCCTGAAGCGCTCTTTACTCAGAGAAAATGCAACGCTTTTTTTTTCTAGAATTACAAGTCGATGCAGATGAAACAGCGGGGACCTCTATTTAAGAAATAATTGCAAAACGAATTTAAAAATTTAAAATAATAGGCATTCTAGCTCACGACTCGTTGGTGTTAAGTGATTACTGCAATTCGTGTCTCTTTTATTGCATAACGTCTATCTAACCCTATAAAAAAGTGGAAGAACCAAAGTTGCTGACATAACCCGTAGGATTAGCAAGCTGAAATGGCAACGGGCAGGCTACATAGCGCAAAGATCGGACGGCCGATGAGGCGGAAAGATTCTTGAGTGGGAACGACGTATTGGTAAGCGCAGTGTGGGACGGCCACCTACCAAATAGATTACTGGTGGTAGGACCTCTTGAGAGTCCGCGCCGGTAGGTACCACCGCCCCGCCTATTTCTGCCGTGAAGCAGGCGTTGCGAATGCGTTTCGGTTTAAAGGGTGGAGCAGCCGTTGTAACTATATTGAAACCTTACAACTTATATCTCAAGGTGTGTGGCGCATTTACGCTGTAGATGTCTATGGGCTCCAGTAACCACTTAACACCAGGTGGGCTGTGAGCTCGTCCACACATCTAAGCAATAAAAAAAAAAAAAAAAGGATACAGGTGGCAAAGGACCGGCCGCACTGAAGATCGATTGGAGAAACCTATGTTCAGAAGTGAACAGATATAGGCTAAGATTATATTATGAACTCTTTTCGCCTGATCACATGACTGCTTCGTGGCAAAAAAGACAGTGTAAAGACGAATGTACCAATGGTGGCAGGTACCCACGCTGATAGGCTTATAATATGCCTACTATGAATATATTATGCTGACTAGCTACGACGTTGATTGATCAATGACATTTTCTGTAAATATTTTCAAAAACTGTCAAACTATTCGGCTGATATTATTATAATTGGTAATATTGTATGTAATATTGTAATCATTTGCTCTGCGACTAATCAGCATTTATTTTACGAAGCTGTTCTAAATTGTCCTAAGAACGGAAACGTGTAATTTATGGAGATTAGTTTGCAGAATACATTGACTAGACAAATTAGAAGACACACCCACGAACGAGCGATGACCCACCCACCCGCAAGCGCTTACTCCATCCACGTCCTCGCTTTTTTTTTGTGACCTTAATACATATTTCTTCGAAGCTATTTTTACGAATACCGAGATCGTGAACTACATTGAAATTAGTGAAAATCAATTTGAACGATCCTCTTTCTGGCAGTTTAAAGTTAAACGGAGCGTTTTATCACAACTAAAAAAAAGCTGAGTTTCAAATTAAGAACGAAAGCATTGTCAAAAAAAAAATTAAGGCGTTGACGCATAATATTACTATTTTGAAATAAATGTAGTTTAATTACACCTGTTAAAAAATATTTACCGTTTACCGAAACTTACCGTTAACCAACAAACATGTAGGGGAATGTTACTCAACTATTACAACTAAAGATACCTCAGGTATGTTAACAAAAACTCTTAAACGTCCATCTTATTTGGAATGCCGCACTAAGAGGTCCTTGACACAAATCCCTTATCAGAAAGTTTATTTAGAAAGACGTTTCTGGAATTCTGTGGCCACTTAAGTTACGATAATGCATACTTTATGCTACTAAAAGGATTCGATTCGGCGGTCCTTCTCAATATGTTCGAATTTCATTTTAGTTTACGGTCGTCTTTATTTAAGCACTGTTTTCTATATCATCGTCTAAGTACACATCGTTGTTCAGATAATAATACCGGGCAAATCAAATTTGCTTATTTTTTTAGGTGAAACAAACACTTCGATTTCTTTCAACGATTTTGTCAGATTTATTTCGTGCTACGTTAAATAGATATACTGTATATTACCTATTTGTACGGTAGGCAGCGGCTTGGCTCTGCCCCTGGCATTGCTGAAGTCCATGGGCGACGGTAACCACTCACCATCAGGTGGGCCGTATGCTCGTCTGCATACAAGGGCAATAAAAAAAAAAAAAAATTGTGGACGTATCTGATAAAATCCTTAAAATGTATTTAGCATTTTGTCTCTACCATTCAGAGATGGTTTTTTGGCTTGCGCAGTAAGCGACGATATATTCCATTTTCAACATGAGCATAATAAATAAACGAAAAACAAAAAATGCTTTCCGATACAAGTCTCTCAAGTAAACTTCTCTAAAGTTTCCTTCATATTAATACTTAATACCCGTATCTAGTTTTTGTTAGAATTATTTTGTTATTTATGAATGTGACACACGGCAGTGATTTTAATGCGTTCACAAAACGTTATGCTTCTTAGGAGTAGCATTTTGATGGAATTTTAATACCGTCGTACACTTCTATATGCATTGTCGGCGAGCCGTGGAATTTCACGCCTTGGGTGCCTAATTTATGCTTCCTCGTCTGTTCTTAAGCCTCTATCCATTTCCTTTTTCATTCAACTTGAGTACATTGTATGAAAGAAATCAGAAAAGAGAGGGATTATTTTAACCTATTTTAACATGATTATTTTTCTGTTTAAACTTACCTTCATAATATTTTTGTACTGCAGCCTGAACAAGAAAAAGACAATAATGATCATAAAATTTATTTTGTGTGTGTGTTTTTTATATGTCACTTTCTTTCACTTTATGAAGGAAGGGTCCGTACCGTACCGACTCATACTCAGCAGTGGGATAAAAGGGAACCTGATTTATTTTTGATGGTTTAAACTATTTCGATACTAAATTCCGATAAAATGGTTTCAGTAGTTTTGGCGTGAAAACGTAACAGACAGAGTCAATTTCGTTAGTATCAGTTTCTATGGAAATATGGTATTCAATCATTAGTTTATTGATCATACTACATTTCTATTTTTTCTATCAATATGAACACGATAAAAATACGAGTAAACTCCGTCGCGACATCAATCTCGCACAAACGGATCACAATATTAGTGACATGTATGGAGTGAACACTACAACCGAACGCACGATTCCTTATTGGTTTGAAAGCCACGTCATTTCGGATCCTCCCGATCCACTCTGGATGCTTTTCGGCACTCCAAGCACCGGTTACCGTTCTCAACGAACTCGTCGAGTTCGACGTGCAACTTAACCCACAGACACAGCCCACTAAGTTTCTTTTTTTATCTTCTCAATGGGTCACGATTCCGATCCAGTGGTAGATTAAGCGAAGCTGTTATTCTTGCTAGAGCTAGTGTTAATAATTTCATAACAAGGAACAATTTTAATACCCGAGAAGTCGTACAAAATGCCTTTGAAGGTTTTATTGACTCCAGCACACCTGATTTCTTCAAGAAGGACATTGAAAACTTGTTACTGCACTGGCACAGATGCATCGATATCATAGGTGCATAATTTGATTGATATAGAAAAAAAAAAAAAAAAATTACAAACTTCCTAAATACTAAGCGGAAATTTCCAAGGTAACTCATTATTCGCCATATACGCCACGACTTTTTTTTTTTTTTTTGTCAGGAGGAAATCGCCGGACTTCCGCCCTTCCCTGGGGATGGAGGGCGGGGTATGTCGGAGTCGAACCGACTAAAACCTCCTGTCTCTCAACAACCAACGTCCAAACCTCGCATGAGACAAAACTCATGAAAAGGCAAAGGGGGGAAAGTGAAGCGTTTAGTGCGGAGCACATCTCTCCCATCACCCTCCCCCTCGGGACGCCGGACTGGTGGTCGTCGGCGCCACGACCACCAGCCCTCTCGGTCGGCAGGCTATCCGAAGCCCGCCTAGATGGCGCCGGTTAGAATGGTCTATCCTACGGAATACCCCGCTGGGTCAGAACCAGCGTGGGTTGAGGATAGCCGGCCTTCCATCACCCGGATGCTCATGCGTAAAACGCGTGCAGAGCAGCTTGCACGACGTCTTCTTAGGTCCCCCTCGCCGGTCCCCAGACCGACATATGAGGGGGACCCGAAACACTTAGAGGGCCAGGGCTTGGGCGAGATCCGCCTCCCTGGCCCCCGCTCGACGGCGGCGGGCCTGTGCGTCTCTCACGCGCCCCGCCGCCTCCTTCTGCGAGATGGTGCACTCGCAGAAGTCGAGCATCGCCTTCCACGACTCGTCGTCACCGAGCATCGATGCCACAACACTCGGCAACGACAAGTCGTTTCCTATTTTTGCGACGAGGACACGGCGCCACCCCTCCCATGCGGGGCAGGCGAAGAGCGTGTGCTCCACCGTGTCCAAGTCGCAACCACAATGGTGGCACTCTGCCGTCGGCTCGGCTCCGATCCGGTGCAGGAACTCACCGAAGCAACCATGCCCAGTGAGCACCTGCGTGAGCCGGAAAGTGAGGCGTCCTCTGTCACGATTCACCCAATTCACAAGAACCGGGTGAATCGCCTCGACGGTCCTACGACCAGCCGAAGGATCGGCCAGCCGTCTGGACCATGACTCCAGCACGGACCGCCGAGATTGGGCCTTCCGCGCTCTGACCACACTGGGGCTGGGACGTGCCACGCCCCGGGAACGAAGGTCAGCCCGCCACTGATAGTCAGCGGCGAGCGCCTCCGCCTCCAGGACCCAAGGCGGCGTCCCAGCCATACGCCACGACTAGTTTACTATATATCTTGTTTGTGTACTATAGTTCTACATGAAGATGAATGTCTTTTATTGCCCTTCTAGGCAGACGAGCATACGACCACCTAATAGTAAGTAGTTATGGTGACTCATGGACGTCGGTAATATCAGGAGCATGACAAAGTCGCTTCCTACCGCTAAATACTCTTCGCAATGATAATGCGGTATCGTTCCCGTTTCACTTTTGATCATCAAAATTTAATAATCACATAATTTCATAATCAATTCACGGAAACTTTCAAGCGATGAATGTACATACAGTCAAATGTCAAAAATTCACATCCGAACTTTAATTTACCTAAAAATTTTACCTCTTATAGCTTTAGTTAAAATTATTCCATAATATGTATGATGGAAACAATGCAACGGAATATTTCGAACAATTTGGAGATTTCCGTTCAGGCTTTTGTTTATTTTTACAACCCATTGTTGTTATATGAAATGAGTATAATTTGTATGTCAACAAACAATAAATCGCAGTATTGTTGTTTCATTACCTAGTATATTCGTGAACGTCATTTAACTCTCATTGGTCACACTGAATAAATAACTTTGGCGATAGGCCCTCACTGCAATATTATATTATCGCTTTCGGAATATGAAAATGAGGTGGAAAAATAAGTAGAGTATCTACCATTACGGGTAGATAATGATCTTGTAGATCCATCCATTCCACTGCTTTTATCTCATTCGTCGGTAAAAGTGTGGTAATGGAAGGATCTACAAGATATGCTACGGCAATCGCCAAACGCATTCAGCTTTGTTATACATTATCACCAATCTGTATAGACTCAAACCACTGAGCGGTGAGGAGTCTCCATGTAACCAAATTCGCATCGTCTTCCTGAGGTAGTCGCATATAGTATTGCGCGGTGATGATAGTATCAGTAAGTTATTACCATACTTAACTATTTATACTACGAAGCAGTAATTCGTCCCGATGACAAGTACAGCTGTACAGAATTGAAGCTTCGACCTCGTGCTTTAAGGGCGATGGTATTCACGCTATTATATCGATAATCGTTAACCACTTAAACACGGATGTCCATGAGCTAGAAAGCTTATCTATGCTAGTTCTATAAATAAACTTCAACAAGCATTCGAACACTTGTTCAGTTTAGGCTGTTTTTTTTACATACTCTAATAGCCTTGAGAGGCTTCGCCTTGACATGGTGAGCTCACGGGGCTCAAACCGGGAGCTTTGCTAACACTGGTCCTAGTAAGAGCAGTTCTTCGCAAAATCTACCACCGGATCGGAAACGCGACCCAGAGAAGATCCGGCGAGAAACTCAGCGAACTGTGTCTATGGGTTAATTTACTCGTCGAGCCCTTCGTTGCAAGCGACGGGTTCGGCGAGGACGGTGACCGGTGCTTGAGGTACCTAAAAGCACAGTTAATGGATCGGGAAGTTCCATAATGACGTGTTTAGGGCAAGCTGGTAATGGTAGGGAAGCCGCTGTATAATAAAAATTAAGATTTCATTTTTATATCTAAGCATTTCGTTTATACATATGTGTGTGTATACCAAATATATTACTTACGATAAAACATTTTCACTACTTAACAGTACTTTCTAAATTTGTAATAAAATTTTCGCGACATTAAATACATTTTTCTATTAAAGTTGGTTTCCCGTAGGATTATCTCAAATGAACGAGACGGGGACAGTTAATTCAATGTCGCAAGTCCCCAGCTTCATTACCTTATACGAACAAAAACGGGATAATAAAACCGCCTAGTAAAAAACTGGAATGATATTTTGAGTTTTAAACATTCTTAATTAAATGTAAAAACACACGAGAACAAAAATTTATTTATTGCCTTAAAATAGGGAAATAAGGAGAATAATAAATAATTGACGATTTATTTATTACCCATCCGTAAGTATGTATATGAACTCAGCGACTGAACAGTCCGGCACTTGGTTCATAACATCATCCCATTGCCCACCGGATCTTCGCAACCTGTTCGAATTCTGGTTCGCTGGTAAAAGAAGTAGGCTACTTACTACTATCCCCGGGCTTCGGGGCGAGCCCCTCTGCCTGGGCATGGGCTCCCTACTCCTATGAAGCAGGGGTGACAATGCTAGCAGGTAACACATGTAATGTCATCGCATCGACAAATATATGTTTATATAAAATATTGAGGCCTGATGAAGGATGGGGTTTGATGAGTTTGATGGGATTTGACAGTGATGTACGGTGATACACGTCTGTGTCAGTGATAGTTGCGCTTGAAAACCCTAGAGCTGTTAGTCTTATTCGATAGCGCTCGAACAGTTTTAAGCAATATGGGTTTACGCCCCTCCTACAATCCATGCAACCCAAAAAACGATTGATTCATTTAAGTATTTCTATTTTCAAGAGATTAATAAAAAATACGTAAAAGCTTCGAATTTGACATTTATAATCTTCTTATATACGCCCGTTCCTTCCTGAAGTTCTGACTCTAATTAAAAATATACTTAATTAATAGGCAATGTAAATATCGACACCTGACACTTTCAGTATTAAGGCCGTCTTAAAGAACGAAGAATAAATCTTCGTATAACGTTACCTATAAAGTATCTATGAAGAGGTTTATAAGGAAATGCTTTATGGTACAAAGATTTATAGTATATTTGAAACTGCCAAAGTGTATTTTATACGTTAGCTAATCAAAATACGTTTATTTAATGCGTTTTTTTATTTATATATCAGCCTTTCGGCATATAAAATTCAGTGCTTAAAAATCCCAATTAACTACCGTTCTGAATATATCAATCATTAATTAAAACCAAATTGCCATATGCATTTTTTTTTTTTAATTACTTGTTGAACTGATAAATCTCAGTGCCATGCTAGTCATTTGTTAGTGCATCGCGTGTCACTATTAAAATGTCATTAGAACACCATTTTGGATTTTATCGAAGACTGTACTGTTTGATGTATCACGAAGAGTATAATTATAAATATATCGAAGCAGCTTCTAAGCCTTTATTTTTCGACCAATTTAAATAACTTCTGTAAATAAAGTTTGATGGTTTAACACAAATAGGAACTCTTTGCA
Source organism: Bombyx mandarina (assembly GCF_030267445.1). Lineage (NCBI taxonomy): Eukaryota > Metazoa > Arthropoda > Insecta > Lepidoptera > Bombycidae > Bombyx > Bombyx mandarina. The sequence goes on along the minus strand of NC_143224.1, from coordinate 6,565,773 downwards.
TGAGTGTTTGTTAATATCCTCATTGCGAAATTAAACAAATAACAGCGCAATTTTCCGCGCAATCATCACTAACGATAAACGATTTCTGAATACATTTCGTTTTATCGTATTTTGTAAAATAAAATGTAATTCAATCACATCTAAGTACACGCAATCAAAGCTACACGCCGCGTGTTTTGTTTGTCAAAAATATTACGCAAGCGAAAATAAAATCCACAAGGAACATTCCGTGATTGCGAACAAGGTATTAGAGGGTGTAGCAACATTTACATACATGAATAAGTCACACGCGGAAACGGTTCCATGTATGATAGTCTTCAATGAGCTTATGACGATATACCCTAGAAGTAGTGAAGGTACGAACTTGTTATAGAAGTCGAATGTTCTACTCTAATTTAATATTCATAGAGACTAATTTTTTTTTTGAGCTTCATGTAGTTTTGGTTCTAAGGTCTCGCGCATGCTCCAATAAAGAATAAATTACACACTTCCTGTATTAAGCCTCCGATATATCTTCTTATACGGAGCTTAAAGTAATCTCAAGCAAAGTGTGATATATTATTTCGAAAACAAACTTGTGCGTATCTGAAGTCTGAGGACTTTTTACTTAATCTCTGAGACTTAACCATTGCGAAATGAAAAGCGTGCTTAGAAAGAATTATTTATTATCTTACATTTGTAACATTCGTTCAAGTAAAAAATCTATTAAATTTTGCTATAGAAATAAAAAGAGAGAAATGAAATATTAATACGATTATATAAAAACGACAGACGTCATTCATTTAGAAAAAAATAAAATAAATCCACAATTGGATTAGAGAGTAGAAGTTCAAAACATGAATTACGGCATATTAACAAAAACAACTATTTTTAAAGACGAAAACAGTAAAACGGTCATTTTTGCGCTTTGTGAAACTCTATAGCTCTTATGTGAAACTGTCCAACCATAACTGGAATCCTAGCTTCTTAAAAATTTAAAGTTCTGTAGAAGTAGAAGTGTTTGTGACATTATCGATCCTCAAGCTGTAGACGACCACAAATTTAATAGAGTTGATGAATTATTACCCTTGAATGCGCGGTTAGACTAAAAGCTGATCAAAATAAATTCAATTAATGAATTCGACCTGACTTAAAAGACAAAACGCCTAATGTAGAATGTAAGAATTAATTTATCTAAAAAGAAGTACGTTACTAGCACGCAGTTGGAAAACTTTCATGATGATAGAATAATAAATATATCAATCTCGTAAACTTTATAATTTGGATAATCACTAATAAGCTGCGCCTTGTCTATTTTTCCTACGAACTAGAAATGCATTTTGGTTTGAAGGGAGCGACAGTTGTTAAATTATACGAATGAGACTTAGATCCCATGTCTCATGTTGCGATGTCCATAGGCTCCAGTAGCTTGTTAATATCGGGTAGTTGAAATCGTTCATCTGCCAATGCAATAAAAAAATATTACTTTTCTTCAATGTACAAACACACCGGATTCCTCTGTTTTATTATTATGCTGTTATTAATTAATTTCACATTAGAATACCGCATAATGTTTGCGATCAATTTCTTTACTTTTAAAATAGGTATTTCATTTGTTAATTACTGTTATTTGCATCTTTCTCGAATTGAGAACCAGTTCAAGAAATGTTGCGTCTTTAAATCTCTGTCATATATGACCTGCGTGTTATTTTAACAAAGGGATGCTATTCATATCTTTGCCGGTAGTTAAAATCAGATTCTCCTCTTATGTTAAATACTTGAGATCAAAAAAGCCGAGAGAATCCGCAGATTATTACATATTTAATAATATTTTGTGTCTTTTCCGTAACCTCTTCAAACAGATATTTAGCGATAACCTACGGCTCTTTTAGTACACCTCGCAACAAAATTATTATTCTGAGTCGGTTATTAATACAGTTGAAATATACTTTTGTTTTTGTAACGATTAAAAACGCAAAGCACTTAAAAACTTTAGAATGGCTAATTGTATATATGGGTAATAACGTTTTGTAACGATCCGATAATAGTGCAATCGTATTGCAATTAACATTTAGGATTTCCTAAGCAATGACTTTTCGTAACAGTATGATTGTGATTCAAGACACAGTATAAACGAGATCACCGAATTATTTTAGTAACGAATTAATATAATAATTTAATTGAGACTTCGATTCGGATGGGCTTTAACGCAAGGTCTTAATAGCATTAAATTTTATAGTCAAGATATATAAGTCATAAGATCGGAATGGTACCTTGCATTAAGTACTTCTATTGAAAAAAATAGCTACCTTGTGTCTTGGAATCCCAGCCGCAAGATACAATTAAATGCTATCTTCAAAATTAAGACATCCAAAACTAAACCTGACACTATGACTACACACACACAAAGCGCTTCTTACTCAAAAACTTTAAGTTTAATTTGAAGTTTTTAATTTATTTTAAATCTAGATCTAGATTTTCATGATCAGATAGTTTTCAAATACTTTGTGTAAAACTTTTATACATTTTTATGTTACATGACAATTAACAATTACCACAATTGACAATTTAATATTAGAGAGACAAAAAAAACTAGAACATTTAAATGTAAGTTCTAATTAATCCCTAAGCCATCGTCTCCTACTAAGTTACGGCCAAGACCGTCTCGTAGATAGTTCAGCAATAAAATGCTTTATGTTCTTAATAACGAGCCCCGTAAAACTACGCTTGGTATTTAATTGATGGGGGCAGTTCTACACATCTGCTTACATTTCTTTAGACTCCAAAACATATGTTTAAAAAATAAACATTTAGTATCTATTTAACTCATAACGTGATCGTTGCTGTCCCTGGACATGATTTCGTACTCTCAATATCTTTTTTTTTTTTTTGCTTAGTTGGATGTACGATCTCACAGCCCACCAGGTGTTAAGTGATTACTGGAGCCCATAGACATCTACAACGTAAATGCGCCACCCACCTCGAGATATAAGTTCTAAGGTCTCAGTATAGTTACAACGGCTACCCCACTCTTCGAACCGAAACGCATTACTGCTTCACGGCAGAAATAGGCGGGGTGGTGGTACCTACCCGTGCGGACTCCCAAGAGGTCCTACCACCAGTGATTACGCAAATTATAATTTTGCGGGTTTGGTTTTTATTACACGATGTTATTCCTTCACCGTGGAAGAAAATTTGTTGAGTACGTATTTCATTAGAAAAATTGGTACTCGCCTGCGGCATTCGAACACCGGTGCATCGCTACATACGAATGCACCGGACGTTTTATCCTTTAGGCCACGACGACTTCAAATCATACATCTCAATATCTTTGGAATGACACATTTACCCTTCAAACGGATGATTCCTTCGCATTAGAAATAGATCCGACATTGACTCCCACTGGTTCTTAGCGTGCTACTGGTAAAACTTGTAAAAAGGTGTTAGTTCGAAAAAAACATATTGAAATAGCGGGTTACAAAAACTATTTACAACGTAATATTTTTCTTTAATTTAAAGGGATTCCAGTGAAGTACACTCTAGTGTCGCGTAGCGTGGGAAACGATATTGTCAGCGTTAGAACGCGATCGGCAGCAAAGCGACAGAATTTCAGCCATAAATATGAATAAGTTTAGGAAAATTTTGCTCGAGGATTTGCAAAATATGCAAACGTGTTACCTTAGCAACGTAAATCTATATTACGAGTTACTTCGCGTCACCTTATATTATAATAAAAAAGGATGGTTTTATTAAATATTCATGTAATTTTCAAACTTATGCCAGTTTTACTTTTCGTTTTGGTCGTTCTTTCTGTATACTTTTTCGATGATAAAGTTTTTACGAATATTTATAAAACTCATGCATACGCTAGAGACGTTACACGGCTATAAATTGATTTTTACAAAACTAATACAATGTACATAGTTTAGAAATAATGTTTTGTAATTGTGTTGTAAGCTTTACTTAAGATTCGACACGATTAGAAATTAATGTTAAGTCTATTAATAAGCCCGTCGACAAATTCTGTTAAGTAAACATGGCTTTATTATTTACCCGTGTAAGCAGACGACCATACGAGCCACCTGATGATGAGTTGTTACCGTGGCTCAGCACGCTCAATAGTGCCAGGGGCAGAGCCAAGTCGCTGCCTACCGTGAAACTAGCTTCATAGTTCTTTCTGTGTTGGAAAGAACTATTTTTTTAAGTATCATATTATGAATAGATGGATAGCCAATCTAAAGACCCACTTACCGGTTACCGCGCTTATACATAAAAAAGCAGTTAGCACCATTCTAAAATATCAACATAGAACAACACCTCGTTTATGTGTGACTACAAAAACTTATTAGTATTCGTACTGTTGGAAAATGAAATTAAAATAAAAGATGTGACATTAAGTCGTCAATATTTCAAATTATGTCTGCGATGAACAGAAACCGAAGATCTATAGTTGACTATATTTGTTTTTCGCATTTACTTCGATTAGCATTTTCGTCTAGCATAGGTACTTCATAATAGCTACTTCATACTCGAGAAGCATTCAACTCTATACGATAGGAAGCTTTCTCAAAAAGTGTTATGTTTCTTAAGCAAAGTACTAAAAACACACGAAAACTTAGGACAGGTTTAACCGCCGTCGATGTTCTACAATACGTATTTTCAAAGGCGACTTTTACGCCAAATAGTATGCAGAAACAAGAACAAGCATTTACATAAACATTATTAAATCGTCGAATATGTATGAGGTGACTTATGTGGAGCACTGGAATGGGAGTACCCTAATCCCATTCAACATTATGGGGTTTATGTCATATTATACTGGAATTGCTCGCACAAGAACTTTACAAACAGCTTTATCTATTGTAAGTTCTTGAGAAATGTGGCCCTCGAACAAATAATGTGTTTCACCAAATACAGATTTTATTTCGTAATAAAATTTACTCACATTCTCGTTAAACTTTATTTCATACAAAGAAACTACATTTATTATAGAGTTAAGGAATAAGGATGACGAAATCTCTACCTACATATAATTGGCGAATCCTAAATAGTTCAGAACCTTTTTCTCACATGTTTGTCAAATAATTATCTTTTTTGTGTAATAGTTATTGAGGAGTGTTATAAAAAAAAGACTAAGATTCAGACTACGGCATTAAAGAATTCAACAAAATAATTCCAAACAAAATACACAGAAACTAATCCCCTAAAAGTGATTTTTTTTAAACACATTTATTATTACAGCCTTATGTTCCTTTACGAGAAGTGAAATATAGCACAGTTAATAACAGTTTGTGTACGTCTCGTTCTAGAATGCTAACAATGAAGTATTTCCACACAACGTTGTTTGAACTCCTTGAATATAAGTTTGAAAACAAACCCGTTTCTTGAATATTCATCATTCAGTTTTATTTAACTCTCAAACAATACAGGATTTATTTATCATGGGTAAATAGAAGGTAGACGAGTGAGGACTCTCTGCGAAGTTAATTTTGGAGCGGTAGTATAGGAAGTTCATTGAAGAAGACAAAATTATGACCTCATTGGGGTTTCGGGGTGTGATTTGTCGCAGCCAAGTATGCGTTGGAAAAAGAAAAAGAACACTCGCCTCATATCATGAAGCTTCCATCATCATCATCATCAGCCTATAGCAGTCCACTGCTGGACATAGGCCTCTCTAATTGTTCGCCACCGAGCACGATGCTCGGCTTCTCTCATCCAGTTCCTGCCAGCCACGTTGCACAGATCATCACTTCAGCGAGCCTGAGGGCGTCCTGCACTGCGTTTTCCAGTTCGCAGTCTCCACTCAAGAACGCGTTTACCCAAACGGTTATCGGTTGTCCGGCTAATATGGCCAGCCCATTGCTTCCATGACTGGAGGGTAAATAACAAGTAAAACTACGTCAGATTTGAACGAAATGTTTCTGAAATGTATTGTAATAGCAATTTGAATCACAATACGTACCTTAAGTAAAGTTCCAAAATGACTTTAGAAAATGTTACAATACAAACTAGCTTTATAATTTTTTTCGCAAATTTTATCAAGCGTATGCAACGCGTTACCATTAAAATACACGTTAGTATTATTGAGCACAGAAACTTTTAAGAAAGTGCTATTGTATTATTAAGCTTGAGCCAGAACAATCCCACATACTGAATACATATCATATTCAGTGATTTGAACTAGTATAACAGGTGCCCATCGCTCTTTACCCCCTATATTCAGAATTTATATTCAGTTGATAATCAGCTACAAGGTTTTTAGTGTATAATAACTAAGATCAAAGCGAGGTGGAAAACTTAACTTCATTTTGGAATAATCTTTATGTGTGAAATGTAAACGTATGAAATGAAAAAAATAAAGTTATGAATTAACAAACGTTAAAACAAAGAATATATCCCCAATTTTCATACCGCGTTTTTATATTCTTCCTTACGTTGTTGGATTCCCAGTGCGATCATATGGAGAATGGAATTTTAGGAAATTTGTTGGGAATACATTCGCATTCTCGATAGCTATACGAGTATGTACAGAGGATTTCGTTTTATCTCTATAGCTGATATTCATAAATTGTGTTACTGCCACTTTAGGTATGAAGGCATTATAGTGCCGTTAGTATAATTCAATACTTAGGTCAGTAGCCCTGACCTATGGACCAGAGGTTCTGTATTTGATCCCCAATCGGTATCCATACCTAAGTAGGAGTAATAAGTAGACGCGGATTTCTTACTGCAGATGATAGAAGTTCTCAAAACCAACACGGGATTAAGTAGCAACCAGAGCTCATCAAACCCAAACCGGATTTAACGACACACGAATATTTAGAATAGATGTGGTAATCTATTTTTTTTCTTCCCTTTATTCAATTGACTCTACATGATTCAGCACTCTCCATACTTTTATTTTACTTTACTTGCTTGGTTTTTATTTATATATCTCCAGTCCTTTGATACCAACCGCAGGGCACAGGCCTCCCCTTTTTTATGCCATAACGTTCGATCGCCCGCCATTCTCATCCACGTCGATATTGTCGATTTTAATATAACACTTTAAAAGCAACACTAAGTACACAGCCCGAAAGACAAATTAACGATTGATGTACATTCACCGAAGTGTAAAACTAAGTTCAGAGAAGACATGCCTCACTATGATATGTGTACGTTGAGACGAGCGCGAGAATGAGGCCCGCGCTTTATTTCAATTAAAACTCTGTCCCCGTGCACTTCGAGACGGCGGACTCATTTGATACATCAGATACCTTAATTAACGCATTGAAAGTTTACCAACTTAATTAAGTCGGAATGTTAGTTCTCTCTACGAAGTTGCAGTGCCTTGACGCTTTCAATGTAAATGTTCTGGTCGGCGAACCGCAATAGTGAAAAAAAACTGGTGGTAGGACCTCTTGAAAGTCCGCGCAGTTAGGTACCACCACCCTGCCTATTTCTGCCGTGAAGCAGTAATGCGTTTCGGCTTGAAGGGTGGGGCAGCCGTTGTAACTATACTTGAGACCTTAGAACTTATATCTCAAGCTGGGCGGCGCATTTACGTTGCAGATGTCTATGGCCTCTACTAACCACTTAACACCAGGCGGGCTGTGAGCTCGTCCACCCATCTAAGCAATAAAAAAAAATTGTCTACTGTAGAACTTTAACCAGAGATTCACAATATATATAGCTTTAATAAAACGTAGCCTTTTGTAGACGTACAAGGGCTTAGAGAGAGAAAGAGAAAGATTAAAGAACATCAAGGCGGGTAATGTAATTCACATTGTGACACTTTAGAATTATGAACTAGAGGAATCAATTAATACAATACGGCATATGACCTCGGCCATCTATATATGTTTATAGCCATCTATATATGTTTATAATACAGATAAAAAAAACTAATTATGCGTATAAGAGAAACATATGCATGTTAAGCTTATTAATTCATGATCATAGAAAAACTTGTGAGCCACGTAATATCAATGAAAATCTTTTATTGTATAGATTTCAATGTAATGCATATCTTAGTAAAGGTAAACTAGAGAGAGAGAGAGAGAGAGAATACACTTTATTTCACACCAAAGCACAATTTACATTCGAAAACAGTCAAAAAGCAGATATATTTGTACAATAGGCGGTCTTATCAATAAAAGCGATCTTTTTCAGACAACCGTTTAATTTAGAGAAATTCTGGAAAATATAAAAATATACTAGGTATGTAAACTATAATTGCAATATATATTATTTATTTACTAATTTCAAAAATACAATTCAATTGTCGTGCTTACAGCTTTTTTTGTTAATCATATAACCTACAACAGATACAGTTTTCCTAAGTATCAAGTAAACTGTCGTAACATTTTGTAATATCACCAAGGCACTAATGCATAGTCTACATGAGACGCGAAACTCAGCGGAAGTGAGCCCATTTACATGCTCAAGGGGAAGTTTAATCTAGTGTAGATTTTGAGTGTAGTCTAAACTTTAGTATACTTTGTAAAATTGATAGAATTTTCACCTTTTGTTGCTTTGTGCTATTTTATAATGTAACGATTATTCTAAACTTAATTTATAAAAAGAATACTGACCCGATATGAAGCTTTCACTTACTAGCAATATATTTCTATGGACATATTCGAACATACCTGAAACAAAATAAATTAATTTATTGAGCATTAAATTCCCAAAGTTTGAGCTGTACATGATAATAATATTATATTTTGCCAGATCTATTCTTTAGCATGGAACTGTAGCAGAACAGTTGGACTCACGGCACGTCTGTGTCTTACCTCAACACCACATAAGAATACATCATAACGTGTTAGACGCAAACCACCTTGTTTCATGGAAGTCTCATAGATTGGAATAAAGATCGACCCACTTTTAGAACCGGAGCATATTTTTGCGTATCAGAAAGAAGCACGATGGCAGAAACCGGCCGTCCCAAATTATGCTACTGACGCTCTAAGACTCCTAGCGCAATGCAGTAATGCTTTCATAATAAGTCCTTAATTTTATTCGTTGTTGATTCGTGTCTAATGTTCGTTGTTTATGTCATGAGTTGAAGCTTGTTGGTACTACTTCCCAGTTGACATAACAACATTAGAAGCATGGAATAAAGTGACATTTCAATCAAGCTCGCTATCCGAATTATAATAAAATAAAAACTTCGAGAGGAAAGTCGCGACGTAAAAATCTTATCTGTAATTTAACGATGCAGTTAAAATAACACTTAAAATAAAAGACTTGTAAATGAGTGGAAATTAATTAGTTTGCTCTTCGCTCCGTCTTTGCGACGTCCGAAGGAGGAAAAAGATAATTGAGGAGAAAAATAATAATTTTGAAATAATAAACAGGGTTTTCAGGTTTTTGAGCAAAATTATTCAAAAAATTTAGGTAGATTTTAATCTTAATTTTTAGCAACAGTCTTACTTTTCTAGTTCACAAAATTTGAGATTTTAATATTTGTTAGTAGGGCAAACCATCTCCATTTAAACAGTTATCGACGCCCACGAACACCAAAACTTAGATCGCTTATGAGGACGGCATTCACAGCTTCCTAGGTTCTTCCAAAAAGTCTTACTAATTTTCCACTCATTTTCTCTAATTTCATCACGTCATTTCAAATATCATAAGGTCATATACCAACTACGTAATTTCACGACGAAAGAAGATTTTATAAGCTTGAGGCTGGCATATAATGAAAAAGAAGAAAGAAGAAGTCGGCATTTCAATTCAAAATACTTCAATGATTATCCTAAACGCTAAGCCTGGACATTTGACACACACTTCATTAATCCAGTTCCCCGGCTACTGGGTTAGTGCCTAGCATAACTTTGACTGTGAGTGCTTGCTGTGATTGCCGCAGCAACTTCACCAGTCTCACGGTCAAGAAATGGCTTTGTGAAGAAGCTTTGTAAAGGGCTAAGGATCGAACTCGGTGGGACGAGTCGGATGGAGGAACAGGGAAGACCTAGAATTATAGAGGAACTGGGGACGCCAATGAACTGAGAAGGAGATCGTGGTCCTCGGTTCGTAGGCAGTGAATGTGGGGTCGATGGAGCGGGCGGTAGCCCCCTGCCCGACTTTTGCAGGGGCCTGTCGAGTGTAATGTTCGGGGGCACCCGGTGCTCGACACCAAGGTCTAGTAAGGTGATGGTGCGCTGTGCCTCCAGCGTGCCCCTTACAGTAGTGGAGCAGAGATGGGGAAGAAGTCCCCAGTGATAAATCCCGCGCAACGTATGTCGGGACGGATGCCGGCGAAGGCGGACCCACGGCGCGCACATGGCGCTACCGCAGTTCCCGCTCAGCCGGTGTGGAGGAGCTCGATGGAGTTTAGTTGGTAGTCGTTTTGTTGGGCGGTTCTTGTGTGGCTCATGCTGCGCACCGTCCTACGCGCCTTTCTGAAGTCGTATTTCCCGGGGGCATTTGGAAGAGATCGAAAACCTCCACCCGCGTGCTTTCACTCTTGTTCTCTGGAGAAGCCGCTGTCCGACAAAATCTGGCCCATTATCCCGCGTGGCCGGGCATTCGTAAACTATAATTTCCTAGCGTTAAAAATAAATAAAAGGCCAAAATTCGGTGATTTTATCTTAACAAAAAAAAAAGATGATATCTTGAACCACTGATAATCTAGTTAATTCACAAACTCTAACCATATTTTATTGAAGTGCGATTGAAATTAGTTTAACTATTTATTCAGATAGAAATAGAGCGAACATTCTAGATAGCGATTAGATAGGATAAGTGTCAAACCCGAACTTCCATTATAGCTGGGTTCCACGCAATTTTCTTTCGAGGCTTGAGATTGATGTTTTACACCATTAGCGGAGGCTAATTGTTTCAGACATTATATAGAAACGTCGACGGTCGAAAGACACACGTGAAATCTCATTTATCTTATATCGACGTTTGATTGATGACGCTTGCTCTATTTACCTTTATTAAACCGCTTTTATTTATTTTACTAGCGACCCGCCCTCGCTTCGCTTCGGAAACATCAAAACACAAATGAAACCAAAAAAATAAAATAAAAAAAATAATAAAAAAAGTAGCCTATGTTCATTAGGGACAATGTCGGCTTCTAATGGAAAAAGAATTTTTCAAATCGGTCCAGTAGTTTCGGAGCCTATTCGAAACAAACAAACAAACAAATCTTTCCTCTTTATAATATTAGTATAGATGAACAGATAATAATTGAAGTACGCTTTGAAAATACAGAGCATGCCATTAAATTTGTATTTTCTTTTCTAGTCAGTCATTTTTTTATTCCATGCAGATGGAACAATGAATAACTCAGTTTTAAGTGATTATTGTTAACGACCCAAACAAACAATTTGTTTGCCATTACGTTTTTTGTACATAGCTTCATTTTTTTGATTTGCGCCGCCAAAATGCCGTGATATTAATAAGAAAACTTTCAAATACGTACATACGTCCGGGAGATCTTTAGAATTGCATTTTAATAGACTGAATTTGATTCACAAAAATACTACCAGTGCTGTGTGATGTGATTTCAATTATCCCCTAAAAGTTTACGCAAATATTCACAATTTCAATTCAATTTTTGATGATATAGCTGTTCTTAATATCTGAGAGTGTCGTCCTATAAGGCCCTTGGATTTTTTCACTGTCATTGATGGATGATGTTTAGCTTTGCACGCGTTCCACTAGATTAAAGAAATCTGGTATAATAGCATATTTCTTTATTTTTAAAGCTAAAAAAGGTGTTTTCGTTGAAGAAGATTATAAGATGCTGAGATTAGAAACGTTTCAATTCTTGTTTTAACTACAATTATTAATACGATAGTACTTTTTTTTTTTTTTTTTTTTTTTTTTTTTTTTTTTTTTTTTTTTTTTTTTTTTCCTACCTAAGCTGAGAGCCTTGAGAGGCTATGTCAGCGTAACCCTAACTTTAGTAGGTGAGCTCACGGGGCTCAAACCTGACGATGTTGCTAACACGAACCCTAGCAAGAGTCGTGCTTCGCAGAATCTACCACCGGATCGGAAACGCGACCCACTGAGAAGATCCGGCGAGAAACTCAGTGGGCTGTGTCTGAGAGTTAATTTACTCGTCGAGCCCTTCGTCGCAAGCGACGGGTTCGACGAGAACGGTGACCGGTGCTTGAAGTACCTAGAAGCACCGTTAGTGGATCGGGCGGATCCGAGATGACGTGTTTTGGGCGACGTCGACTGCTTTCCATTCTGTCCGCAGGATCGGGAATGTAGTTACCGGCGGCCACGATGAGAGGGTTCTCGTGTCGTGCCGCTTTATCGAAGTGGCGCATGGACGCCGACTGCAGATACTTACTGATGGACTCTAAGTCCAGGTCGTCATGGAGGTCGACGTTCCTGACGAACCACGGGGCTCCGACGGCTATCCTGCAAAAACGGGATTGAATAATTTGGAATGATTTCAAGTGTATGCGGGCCGCGTGAGCGAACACTACACTTGCATAGGTCATGACGGGGCGTATGCAAGTTTTGTAGAGTGTCACCTTATTTCTAAGGGACATTTTACTTCGCCTACATATCATCGGGTAGAGACGTCCTAGAATGAAGGCGGCACGATCGCGTACCGTCTTGATGTGGGGGCGGAATGTCATCCTACTGTCGAGGGTGACGCCTAAATATTTGACCTTCGGGGCCCACGGTATGGGCTGGTCGAACATCGTGATCGGGCGAACGGCGGGGGCGGGGGTATTGACGCGCCTAGTCGGGAGGGGGATGCTCAGCGTGGTGTTCGGAGGGCGACCCCTTTTGAAGAGCACCGCTGTGCTTTTCGTGGGGTTAATGTCGATGCGCCACTTCCGGAACCACTGTCCCATGGTGGTAGCTGCGGTCTGAAGTCGTCGATGAAGCAACGCCTTCTTCCTACACGAGTAGTAGATGGCGGTGTCATCGGCGAAGAGCGCCAGATGGGTCTCCGGAGACCGGGGTATATCGTTGATATACAAACTGAATAGTAACGGGGAGAGGGCGGAGCCTTGCGGGACTCCGGCTGTGACGCGACGGGGCCGGGAACGCGTTCCCTCAACTCGATATCGGAACGAACGGTTCGACAAGTAGTCTCGTATGATGAGCACGAGTCTGTCTGGCACTCCCATGTTATACAGTTTGAATATCAAACCGTTGTGCCAGACTTTGTCGAACGCCTTCGCTATATCGAAGAAGAGGGCTCCTGTCGGAATGGGTTTCCGCCTGTTCAGCCCTAGTAAGATGTGCTCCGTGAGGCGGTGCACTTGATGGACGCACGAGTGTCTGGCGCGGAATCCAAACTGCTCGTCTATAAGAATTTTATTCGCGGATACGAAATCCCAGAGGCGTTTACGAAGGAGCCGTTCGTATAATTTGCCTATCGCCGGGAGGAGACTGATGGGGCGGTAACTCGCGGTTTCGTTATTCGGTTTGCCCGGCTTGTGTATGCCGATAACGTCCGCTTCTTTCCACGCCGCGGGAAAGATGCAGTTCGTCATAGCAGCATTTAATATCGTGGCCAACATCGTTATCAGTTGGGCTGGTAACAGTTTTAGCGCGCGGTTGCGGATGCCGTCGGAGCCGGGAGCTTTCCGTGGTTGTAGGCTATCGATCGCCTCCTTAACCTCGGAAGTGGTAATGGGGGGTAGCGCGTCCGAGGGCGGCAGGGAAGCTCTGCGCTCGACCTCCCTGTCGACGAACTCGGTGTGTTCGGGGTCCGCGTGTTGAGTGCTGGTGGTGCACTGTTCTTGCAGTGCATCGGCCAGCAACTCTGCCTTGTCATCGTCATCGTAAGCCGGTGGTTGGCCTGAGGGGCGTACGAGAGGCGGCATAGTGACGATAGTTTCGGACTTGAGGGTCCTAGCTAGTCGCCAGTATGCTTGGTGAGTGGGCGCGAGTTCTTCTAAATAACTATCCCAGTTTTCGTTTCGGGCGTCGCTTAAGCGGGATTTGACCTCCCGCTGTAAGCGACGCATCCGAGTCCGGTTTGAATCCGTGGGATATCGATCGTAGGCCCGGATTGCCGCGTTTCTGATTCTAACGAGGTCCCTAAGATCGGGGGAAAGTCTGATGCGGTGGAAGCAGTCCTCCACATCGACTTGTTTCGAGGATCTTATGATCGCCGTCGAGACGTGATCAGTGAAGATGTTTATGGATTCGACGGTATCCTCGGGGGATGGAGTTGAATCCGGGCCGCAAGGGAGGATTGGTGGAGCGGTGTCAGCTAAGCACGTGCCCAGCTTCTTCCAATCCACCATGGTCCTCGTATCTGGTTCGCGGTTGAGTGGGCGACCGAGCTGCATGACTACAGGTCGGTGGTCTGAGTCGAGTTCTGACATTGCCTCGATGGAGCGTAAGCGCAGAGTTACGTTCCTCAGCAGTGCCAGATCTATTGTGCTCGGACGACGCGCGGCGTTGTACGGATAGCACGTGGGGGTCGGGGGGTTGAATATTTCGAATGTGAGGTCGTCTATGAACGCGTCGAGACGCCTACCGTTCACATTCGTGCGATGGCAGTTCCACCTAGTGTGGTGGCAATTTAAATCGCCTGCCAGGATGACCGCGTCCCCCATACCGAGCAGTGTCTCGAGGTCACTGCTCAGGAGGGGTTTGTCAGGGGGGAGATAGACGGATGCGATGACGATCGGCTGGTGTCCCGTCAGCGCGATGCGGCACACTGACGCCTCGATATGTAAGAGCGAGGGAGTATCGAGAGGGACGCAGTGCAGGGCCCTCCTATAGTAAATGACAGTCCCGCCCTTGCGGGTGGAGAGTCTGTCATTCCTAACCATGACGTAATTCGCGACTTTGGGGTCGCGACGCGAGGGCTTTAGGAAGGTCTCCTGCACCAGAAGGATGTCGATGAGATTGTCACGGAGAAACTCATATACTTGGTCGCGCTGACGCGCGAGTCCGTTAGCATTATAAAATGCTAACTTTAAGGAACGCGGTTTTACCCTACCGTTGTTGGCCATTGATTACCGGTAATCAAGCCAGCGTACGCTGGACGGACTCGATGACGTCCATATGGTCGAACGTCGCGTATAGGCGGTCATCGGCCGTGACCGCCCTGCGCATGGCGTCGGCGAACGAGCGCATGCGATCTATATTTATCGCGGCGATATAATCCCGCACGATTGAAAAATCGTTTACGGCAGGCCGCGCGGGGCCGGGGCGAGGCGCGGGACCGGGCGCGAGGGCGGGGCGCGGCGCGAGCAGGGGCTGGGGTGCCGGTGGTTTCCCTGCCAACGTGAGCGGCAGCGGTTTTGCCCACGCGGAGACGGTGGGCACCGGTGCCGGCACGAAGGCAGGTTTCGGCGCGCGGGGCGCCGAAGTCTTTGGGCCGACGGTTTTCAGTGGCGCGTTGGCCAGACGCTTCCGCGGGGCCTTGGGGCATCCGCGGTAGTTGGCCGTGTGACCCTGCTTTTGGCAGAGCACACAGCTCGGCGGTTCGGTCGCGGTCTCCTTGACCCGCGAGCAGTCGGCTGTCGCGTGGTCACCGAGGCACTTTACGCACCGCGGACGCGCGTGGCAATTGCGCGCGGAGTGGCCATAAAGTTGGCACCTATGGCACTGCCCGGGAGTGCCTTTTTTGTGTGGGGCCTCGACGGTGACCCCTGATAAACCGCAAACGGTGCGGAGACTTGAGGCGATCCGTTTGCCTTCCGGAGTAGGTTCTAGCGCGACGAGAACCATGTTATACGGGAACTTGTCCCGACCGCTGTGCATACGGTGCACACTTACTATCGGGTACGCCTGCCCGATTAGGTTTTCCTTAATTAGCTCGACGTCGAGCTCCTTTGGTACTCCGCGTATTACTACGCGGAGCTCGCGGTCCTCCTGGAGTGCATAGGTGTGGTAACCTATGCTCTCTTTTCGGAGGTAAGATGTGAGGGCCCTATGGTCGCCCGGCGTTGCGACCTTAATTTGAATCCCGTGCGCGAGATTACGCGCTTGGGAGTAATTTATTTTATTGGCCGTAAGGGCCTGGGATACCCGGTTCCACGCTGATTTTTCCCGTAGGATTACGGGCGGGGGCGCGGTAATTTTATTGACGGGCGCGGGTTTCGGCGACGGGGTTGCGCGGCGAGGGGAGTCGGGTGAGACCACGACTTTAGGTCGCGACGCGTTCGCGGCCTTGGGCTGTTTTGGCGCTGTGGACGGTTCCACGGCACGGGCGCGTTTTTTGCCGCGCGTGACGGTTTTGAACCCATCGGAGGTTCCGGGCTGCGGGCTCGTCGCGGACTCGAAGTCCATCTCCGATCCGGTATCGGAGTCTGAACCGGAGTTGGCGATTGACGACGCGACGGACGAGATCGGTGTAAACGTCGCGGGTGCGTTAGGCGCCTCGCTGGCGCTAGGCGCTTCATGAGTCGCTACGTGAATACGTGCGCTCGAAATGGATTTGGGGGCGGGGCATGTTTGTGCGGCTCTGAACGACGCGGCGAGGGACGCGGGCGGGGGGGAACTTGCGCGGGCGGCCCTGTAGGCCGCGAATTCGGCCGTGAGGTTAGATAGGACCGGGTACTTCTCGGCAAGTAACCCGAGAAACCCTAATAACTCTTCTTCCATGGTTTCTTTTGCCCGGGGGGGGCGTCCCCGGGACTTAAGGCACACTCGCCGAAAGGCGAGTCCCCTGAGTAGGAGTTCACCCCCTGAGCTTTACCAGCTCCAAGGGGGGGGAGTGCCTTTGCCGTGAAAACGGCAGTCGGCTGGGAATTGGGGTGGAAAGTTGGGAAGGTAGGGCTCCACTGGGTTGTGAGAATGCCACAACAAGCGGTGATCTCAGTGGAGTTTTAGTCTCGAAAGAGACTGTTTTTCACGCCGAATAAATAATTAAATTTAATAAATGAGATGAGTGAAATGATAGTGTGAAGTTGTCGTTGCGAGTGCACAATCAACAAGCTCGAATCGCTTTTACGACACAAGGTCGCGACGCCAGCGATAGTGCGTCAAGAATTCGCAACAATGCCGCGATCGGTGCGACAACGACAATGCAACGAAACTCGAGACACAAGATCGCGACGGCAGCGACAATTTTTCGTAAAAACGCGTCCGGACTGTACGGCGATGCAATCGGAACTGAAAAATACGATAGTACACTCATCGCTTCTATATTTATGTAGTATGCATTAAAACGTAAGTACGCCTATTGAGGAAAACAGTCAAAAAGTCAATTTGTCAATAACAAATAGCAGCTTATTTGGATTTTCATTACATATACTAATGTTTTAATTAAAAGTTCTAACAGAGACAGCTTTTTAAGAAACCCACCCAAATGGAATCAGAATAAGTCAGATCCCAAACGAGTCACACAAATCCAGTTCCGATTGCATCACCTTACAGTCCGGACGTGTTTTTGCGAGAAACTGTCGCTGCCGTCGCGATCTTGTGTCTTGAGTTTCGCTGCATTGTCGTTGTCGCATCGATCGCGGCATTGTTGCGAATTCTTGACGCACTATCGCTGGCGTCGCGACCTTGTGTCGTAAAAGCAACTCGAACTTGTCGATTGTGCATTCGTAACGACTTCACATTATCATCCACTCATATCATTTATTAAATTTATTTATTTATTCGGCGAGTAAAACAGTCTCTTTCGAGACTAACCCCCCCTGAGATCACCGCTTGTTGTGGCATTCTCACAACCCAGGGGGGCCCCACCTTCACAAACTTCCACCCCAATCCTAGCCGACTGCCGTTTTCACGGCAAAGGCACTCCCCCCCCTTGGAGCTGGTAAAGCTCAGGGGGTGAACTCCTACTCAGGGGACTCGCCTTTCGGCGAGTGTGCCTTAAGTCCCGGGGACGCCCCCCCCGGGCAAAAACGAAAAAAATGGAAGAAGAGCTCTTAGGGTTTCTCGGGTTACTTGCCGAGAAGTACCCGGTGCTATCCAACCTCACGGCCGAATTCGCGGCCTACAGGGCCGCCCGCGCGAGTCCCGCCCCGCCCGCGTCCCTCGCCGCGTCATTTCGAGCCGCGCAGTCAGGCCCCGCCCCCAAACCCAATTTGAGCGCACGTACGCACGTAGCGACTCACGAAGCGCCTAGTGCCAACGAAGCGCCTAACGCACCCGCGACGTCATTCTCGCCAATCTCATCCGTCGCGTCGTCCGTAATAATTAACTCAGGTTCAGACTCCGATACCGGATCGGAGATGGACTTCGAGTCCGCGACGAGCCCGCAGCCCGGAACCTCGGATGGGTTCCAAACGGTAAAACGCGGGAAAAAACGTACTCGCGCCGTGGAGTCCCGGAGCTCCACGACCAAACAAACAAAATCAGCGACTGCCTCCCGTCCGCAGGTAGTCGTGACACCGGAGTCGGACTCCGGCCGCCGCGCAACCCCACCGCCGCGTCCCAAGCCCGCACCCGCGCAAAAAACTGTCGCCCCGCCCCCGCTGATTCTCCAGGAGAAGTCAGCATGGAACCGCGTCTCCCAGGCCCTTCAGGCAAACAAAATAAATTATACCCATGCGCGTAACGTCGCGCATGGGATTCAAATAAAGGTCGCAACGCCGGGCGACCATAGGGCTCTATCCGCGTACCTCCGAAAGGAGAACATAGGTTTCCATACCTATGCTCTTCAGGAGGACCGCGAGCTCCGCGTAGTAATACGCGGAGTTTCGAAGGAACTCGACATAGAGTACGTAAGGGAGGATCTGACCGCTCAGTCCCTCCCGATAGTAAGTGTGCACCGGATGCACAACGGACGCGACAAAAAACCATATAACATGGTTCTAGTCGCTCTAGAACCAACCCCGGAGGCCAAGAAAAAGATCGCATGTCTCGCGACAGTATGTGGCCTATCCGGGGTTACCATTGAAGCCCCCCATAGACGTGGCACTCCCGGACAGTGCCACAGATGCCAACTATATGGCCACTCGGCTCGGAATTGCCACGCGCGCCCCCGCTGCGTGAAGTGTCTCGGCGATCACGCCACGGTAGATTGCTCGCGAGTTAGGGAAACCGCGACCGAACCTCCAAGCTGTGTCCTATGCCTTAAGCAAGGGCACCCCGCGAATTACCGTGGATGTCCTAGGGCTCCGCGAAAACGTCCGACCCACCCAGCCCCCCGTACCGTCGGCCCAAAGACTTCGGTGCCTTCAGCACCGAAACCCGCCTTCGTACCGGCTGCGGTTCCCACCGTCTCGGCGTGGAACAAACCGCTGCCGTATACGAGGTCGGGAACACAAACCGCACCCCAGCCCCCGCTCGCGACACGTCCCGCGCCGCAGCCCCTGCTCGCACCTCCCCCCGCGCCCGCGTACCGTCCCCCGCAACCCTCAGCCGTCAACGACTTCACGCTCGTGCGCGACTTCGTCACGGCGGTCAACTTCGACCGTCTGCGATCGTTCGCAGACGCGATGCGAAGGGCGGTAAACCCCGAACAACGGCTCGCGGCCGCGTTCGAATACATGGACGTTTACGAGTCCGTGGCCCGTACTTTCTAAAATCACCGGTAATCAATGGCGCAAAACGCTAGAGAGAAACCATATTCCCTTACGTTAGCATTCTACAATGCTAACGGACTCGCGCGACAACGCGATCAAATTTACGAATTCCTCCGCGACAATCTTGTAGATATTCTACTAGTGCAGGAGACCTGCCTGAAGCCCTCGCGTCGTGACCCGAAAGTCGCGAATTACGTCATGGTTAGGAATGATAGACTCACCGCCTCCAAAGGCGGGACTGCCATTTACTATAGGCGGGCCCTGCACGTTGTCCCTCTCGATACCCCCTCGCTCTCACATATCGAGGCGTCAGTGTGCCGTATCTCGCTGACGGGACACCAGCCGATCGTCATCGCATCCGTCTATCTCCCCCCGGACAAGCCCCTTCTGAGCAGTGACATCGAGTCACTGTTCGGCATGGGAGACTCCGTCATCCTGGCAGGCGATTTAAATTGCCACCACACTAGGTGGAACTGCCACAGTTCAAACATAAACGGTAGGCGTCTCGACGCGTTTATAGACGACCTTACCTTTGAAGTAGTCGGTCCCCCAACTCCAACATGTTATCCGTATAACATCGCGCTCCGTCCGAGCACTATAGACCTGGCACTGCTGAGGAACGTAACTCTGCGCTTGCGTTCCATCGAAGCAATGTCAGAGCTCGACTCAGACCACCGACCTGTCGTTATGCAGCTCGGTCGCCCCCACAACCCAGTCACAGCTACGAGGACCATGGTGGACTGGAAGAAGCTGGGCAAATGCTTAGCCGATGCCGCTCCACCAATCCTCCCCTGCGGCCCGGATTCAACTCCATCCCCCGAGGACACAGTCGAATCCATAAACATCATCACGGATCACATCTCTTCCGCGATCATAAGATCCTCAAAAGAAGTCGATGTGGAGGATAGCTTCCACCGCATCAGACTGTCCCCCGAACTTAGGAACCTCCTAAGAGTTAGAAACGCGGCAATCCGGGCCTACGATCAACTTCCCACGCACTCAAACCGGATTCGGATGCGTCGTCTACAGCGGGATGTAAAATCTCGCCTAAGCGACGCCCGAAATGAGAATTGGGATAGTTACTTAGAAGGACTCGCGCCCTCTCATCAAGCATACTGGCGACTAGCAAGGACTCTCAAGTCCGAAACTACCGCTACTATGCCTCCTCTCGTACGCCCTTCAGGCCAACCACCGGCTTTCGATGACGATGACAAGGCAGAGTTGCTGGCCGATGCACTGCAAGAGCAGTGCACCACCAGCACTCAATACGCGGACCCCGAACACACCGAGGCAGTCGACAGGGAGGTCGAGCGCAGAGCTTCCCTGCCACCCTCGGACGCGTTACCCCCCATTACCTCTGACGAAGTTAGAGAAGTAATAGACAACCTTCAACCTAAGAAGGCACCCGGCTCCGACGGCATCCGCAACCGCGCGTTAAAACTCTTACCAGTCCAACTGATAACAATGTTGGCTACCATCTTAAATGCCGCTATGACGCACTGCATCTTTCCGGCGGTATGGAAAGAAGCAGACGTTATCGGTATACACAAGCCGGGCAAACCGAATAATGAAACCGCTAGTTACCGATCGATCAGTCTCCTCCCAGCGATAGGCAAAATTTACGAACGGCTCCTTCGGAAACGCCTCTGGGACTTCGTTACCGCGAATAAAATTCTAATAGACGAGCAGTTTGGATTCCGCGCCAAACACTCGTGCGTACAACAAGTGCACCGCCTCACGGAGCACATCTTAATAGGGCTAAATAGGCGTAAACAAATCCCGACCGGCGCCCTCTTCTTCGATGTAGCGAAGGCGTTCGACAAAGTCTGGCACAACGGTTTGATCTACAAACTGTACAACATGGGAGTGCCAGACAGACTCGTGCTCATCATACGAGACTTCTTGTCGAACCGTTCGTTTCGATATCGAGTAGAGGGAACTCGTTCTCGTCCCCGTCATCTGACTGCCGGAGTCCCGCAAGGCTCCGCACTCTCCCCGTTACTATTTAGTTTGTATATCAACGATATACCCCGGTCTCCGGAGACCCATCTAGCGCTCTTCGCCGATGACACGGCTATCTACTACTCGTGTAGGAAGATGTCGTTGCTTCATCGGCGACTCCAGACCGCAGTAACCACCATGGGACAGTGGTTCCGGAAGTGGCGAATAGACATTAACCCCACGAAAAGCACAGCGGTGCTATTCAAAAGGGGTCGCCCTCCGAATACCACTTCGAGCACCCCACTCCCCAATAGGCGCGTAAACACCTCCGCCGTTAGCCCCATCACTCTCTTTGACCAGCCCATACCGTGGGCCCCGAAGGTCAAATACCTAGGCGTCACCCTCGACAGAGGGATGACATTCCGTCCCCACGTAAAAACGGTACGCGATCGCGCCGCGTTTATACTAGGACGACTCTACCCAATGCTTTGTAGACGAAGCAAACTGTCCCTCCGTAATAAGGTAACCCTCTACAAAACTTGCATACGCCCCGTCATGACGTATGCAAGCGTAGTGTTCGCTCACGCGGCCCGCACCAACTTGAAACCCCTTCAGGTTATACAATCCCGATTCTGCAGGATAGCCGTCGGAGCACCATGGTTCCAGAGGAACGTGGACCTCCACGATGACCTGGAGCTCGACCCCGTCAGTAAGTATCTACAGTCGGCATCGCTGCGCCACTTTGAGAAGGCGGCACGACATGAGAACCCTCTTGTCGTGGCCGCCGGAAACTACATACCCGATCCTGTAGACCGTTTGGTAAACCGTCGACGTCGCCCAAAGCACGTCATCACGGATCCTCCTGATCCATTAACGGTGCTTTTAGGCAATACAAGCACCGGTCGCCGAACCCGTCGCTTGCGACGAAGGGCTCGACGAGCGAATTAACCCACAGACACAGCCCACTGAGTTTCTCGCCGGATCTTCTCAGTGGGTCGCGCTTCCGATCCGGTGGTAGACTCTGTGAAGCACTGCTCTTGCTAGGGCGGTGTTAGCAATTCTCCGGTTTGAGCCCCGCGAGCTCACCTACACAAGCTAGGGTACGCTGAAGTAGCCTCTCAAGGCTATCAGCATAGGTAGGAAAAAAAAAAAAAAAAAAAAAAAAAAAATCACACAAATGTGACATCAGAAATTAATTGTATAGAATTAGAAGAGGTTCAGACATAAAACATGAAGATGGTAATACATAAGTTTCAATTCAATATTTTTAACACCTATACACAAATGTCGAAAATCTACTGCAAGATTTGTATTTGAAACTAAAATTCAGTATCAAAAAAATCTTAAATGTATTTTTTCCCTACCTAAGCTGATGGCCTAGAGAGACCATGTCAGCGTCGTCGGGCTAGTAGGTGAGTTCACGGGGCTCAAATCTGACGATGTTGCTAACACGAACCCTAGCAAGAGCCGTGCTTCGCAGAATCTGCCGCCGGATCGGAAACGCGAACTCAATATTATCATATATAAATCATATATAAAGACCATTGCTCTAAACTTGTACTTGAATCAATGAGTGACTTCATAAAAAATAGCTATTTAATATATAAATAAATAGAGAAGAGTTATAGAATAGAAAAGATAGAGAAGATACTTATTGTAAGTAAATTTAAAACTTTTTGCTTATCCATATTCCGAACCTTAGCGCACCTGGGCCAATGAGTCCCACTGGACGTTAAGCGGTTACCGGAGTCCACAGATACCAAAATGTGAATTAAATTAGGTCAAACCTTAATCTGTATTCGATAATTTCAGCCTGGAGTCCGAAACGGATAGCTTAATGGCAAAAAGAGCTTGTACCAATCTACCAACAATTTCCAAAATAGGAATAAAGGAGTGGAAAAAATAGAAAATTAAGCAAAAGAAAAAATATTACGAGCAAAGGGCAGCGTAAACTTGATATACTGGACTATAGAGGGTATACTAGATACTGTAATTTCTTCAATACACATAGAACTGGTATATTAAATCGGTGTAAAACTAAACCTCGTTCGTAGTTGGGTTTAAGTACCTACTTTCAAGATGGCTCGAGGTAATTGAGTTAGGTTTGTCATAATAATATAATATAAGGAGACAACGCGGCGACGCTTAGGAATTGCTTCGTTTACGAATAGATATTATTATTCTAGCTTCGTTTCCATAATTTAATTAAATTTAAGTTTCCATAGCATTTAAATTAAAACCTATAAAGCCATTTATCTGAAATGTGTAGTTACTAATACATGTAGTTAACAATATTTGATCGTAATAAATTATAATTGGCGCCTACAAAACGGGTTTGAGTAGGAACATTTATTAAAAATGTTAATGGTTTTGTTTTTGTTTTGTTCGTGTTTCGATAGTTTACATGACGTAACCTAAATAAACTATCGAACGGAGTAAACACATCACGGCACCCAATCAACCCCAAAACCGCAGTTATCAATTTCGACTATTGTTCCAAACTCTATTATGTATCTCTTAGTGCTACGAGCTCACCAACTTATTAGGCTAGTACTAGATAGGCACGCCGATCTCAGTTTAAACTCAATAACCACAATTGCAATTAGTCTTAGAGTAGAAATCTAACTAACTTTGCCTGTAACTTTGTCTTATCTCGTTTTGTTCCCAGCAACTATTAGAAACGAAGTTATCATTATATTATAACGAGTAATAAAAGTATAATGTATTAATATAACAAATCTTTTTGGTGATTAGTAACAATTAATTCTATATATTTTTTATTATACGAGTGTGCCTAAATGACAAAGCAACTAAATATTGAGCAAAAAATTCGCGAAGAAGTAATTTTGTTTCAACGATATGTTTTTAATCTATTTAGTATCACATAAACAATGCAATAACTTAAAAAAATGGTTCCAAAACAGAACTTACATATATATTATCTAATTCGAAGTAGTTCGAGGTGAAGCAGAAAATAACATAACGTCTATGTATAAACGGTGTAAAAATGAATTACACCAGAACAGAAATAAAAATCACTAAAACTGGTTTAAACTGATCGATTAAGCCATCGTTCGCTAAATCGAAACTTAGAGATAATATTTTGGATAAAATATTTTATTAAAACAAAATTTAGTCATTTCGTAAATTAAAAAAGAACCTAAACGTGACTTCCACGGTGAAGGAATTACATCGTTTAATAAAAGTCAAAAACGCGCAAAATTATAATTTGCGTAATCACTGGTGGTAGGACCTCTTGTGAGTCCGCACGGGTAGGTACCACTGCCCCGCCTATTTCTGCCGTGAAGCAGTAATGCGTTTCGGTTTGAAGGGAGGGGCTGCCGTTGTAACTATACTGAGACCTTAGAACTTATATCTCAAGGTCTGTGGCACATTTACGTTGTAGATGTCTATGGGTTCCAGTAACCACTTAACATCAGGTGGGCTGTGAGCTCATCCACACATCTAGTCAAAAAAATAAAAAAACGATTTGAATTCAATCGATTCTTCCTTTAAAAATATCACAATCGAAAAAAAACTGGTAGGTCTTCACGAAAATAATATAGCTATAAAATTTGACGTGTTTCTCACTTGCCACCAGAGTACAATACATTTTTACCATGGTTTCGCTAGTTTATTTATTTATTTCAACTTTAGTACAAAAAGAGTACAAATGGGAAACTAAATGCCATCAGGCAGTCTGTACCAGTTAGCCAATCAGTCGTAATATAGAAAATTTATGCGCCAATAAAGATAGGAACCTAAATAATAGAAATATAAATACAATAAACAAATAAATGCGCAGATACAAAACTAATTAATACGTGAAGCAAAAACTTTGTATCCCTTTTTACGAAAATTGCGCGGACGGAGGAGTATGAAATTTTCCACACTTATAGAGAATATAGAAAAGAAGTGCACAATGCTAATATTTTTTTTAAATAATGGATAAAAGATACATTAAATCAATAAAGAAAACATTACACACACTACCATGTATTTGACACACACACGCATGCATACTATTTATTGTCAAACTTTTGTTCTTGACGTCTGTTGTCAAATTGAGATTAAATATTGTTTGTCTTTATTAATATTTTTTATAGTGTAGTCCTGGAGAAATTTGTTATTATAGAAGTTTAATAGTCTTTGAAAATAGAATCATAATAGTGTACAAACTTACAATTTCAGTTAATTATAGTCGAATTTCGACTACTGCGGGATCACTAGTATTGGTAATTTTCACACGATTCCACGATTCACGGAATGCCAAATAAGCTTTCCGCTCTGACGATACCAGTATTTACGTTAACTGTATAATTAAAGTGCAAAATCGTTGAAACCATTCAACTGACATACAGAACGTTTAATTAAAATTGCTTACCATTCCACGATCCGTTTCCATTAGAGTTCGCTCATAATAAATAATATCGTAATCATTTATATTTCAACGTTGAATTTTGGTATCTCAGTTTTTGGTATTTCAGCTTAAACTCAATTAAGAAATGTGCCCCGTTAGTGATTTTCTTTAGCAACAGTAATCACTTCCCTCATTTTCGCTTGCATTCTAACTTTGGCTATAAAATATTGCTCCATAGAAAATTTAATCCTACCATGGTAAGTCAGCCGTTATTTCAATCCAATAGAACTTTAGATCTCATAAGTCGGTATTAATATTATGGTGTCTATAGTCTACTTACCAACGAGCAACAAGTAAGCTGTGCTGAAGACTTGTTCGGTCTGCTATTTCAATAAAAAATCAAGTTATTATTTACTCGAAGTGCAATCAGAGACTAGATTTACGAGGTGCAGCATATAAATCGTAATTTACGAACGTTATTTATACGCGATAAATATAGTTTCGTATTGACTGGACTATAGCTAGTGCCAGTGCATATAATTAGTTGACGAAAGGCAGTCACTACCTACAGCGTTGAAACAACATATTATTTAAAAAGAAACTATTTTGTATTTTTCATTACATGCAGTTGAAAGTGAACTCATTAAACCTCGTACTATAGGAAACTGCTCTTAAAACGGCACCGAATCAAAGTCTTTTATCGTGGTTCAATCTTTCACATTCACTCCGAATTCTGTGTAAAGCTCCATCCAATATCGGAAGCCTTCAGTTCCGCAAATCCTTTCAGTGAGCCCGTTTTAAAGGAATGAAAACGCATAAAACCCGTTAAATTGGAATCTTGTATTTTCAATCAATTAAAAACGTTGTAAAATTCCACTTTATTGGTACATTCGTGAAGAATATAAAGTACGTTCAAGTTATTAGGAAAAACATAAAAATACAGGGTGGCCCATAAGTCCTTTGATATGAAAAAAAAATTATTAAAATAAAACTAATTACATTATAAATTAAATTTTTATTTACATAAAAAGCTTAAAAAACGGGAATTATTTTTTGAAAATAACATCTCCTAAATGTAATCCGTTGCGATCACGGCACTCTTGCAAACGACGTCTAAAATTGTCGATGACTGCGCGGCACGTCACTGCTGAAATGCTTGTCATTTCTCTGCGGATGTTTTCTTTTAGGGCCTCAATTGACCGCGGGTTTGTGTCGTATAC
Organism: Bombyx mandarina; assembly: GCF_030267445.1. Lineage (NCBI taxonomy): Eukaryota > Metazoa > Arthropoda > Insecta > Lepidoptera > Bombycidae > Bombyx > Bombyx mandarina. Next base: position 6,538,864 of record NC_143224.1, on the reverse strand, counting down.
TTTAGCCTTAAGGTAGCCCCACAAAAAAAAATCCATCGGGGTCAGATCTGGACTACGTGGAGGCCAGGAAATGTCTCCTCTCTTAGAGATAACTTTGCCAGGAAAAAGTTGACGGATAACGGGCATAGCAGTGTTAGAGGTGTGAGAAGTGGCCCCATCCTGTTGAAACCACGTCCTGGCATTAAAGCCTGAAAAGTTTTGCAATTCTGGTATGAAAAACTCTTCGATCATAGCCACATATCGCTCCGACGTAACAGTAACTGCGCGCCCTCTGCCATCCTCAAAGAAGTAAGGCCCTAGGATACCATGGGCTGACATAGCGGCCCAAACAGTCACTTTCGGACTATGTAAGGGCTTCTGATGCTTAAGTTTTGGATTGATGGGGCTCCAATAGCGGCAATTTTGTTTACTAACATGCCCGTTAAGATGGAAATGAGCCTCGTCAGAGAACATTATGTTATTGAAGGAAGTAAACCGATTCAACATTTCATTCGCATAATTTTGTCTTCGAATACCGTCAGTTTCCTTTAATTCTTGAACCAACTGAATTTTGTAAGGGTGTATATGTAAATCTTTCTTCAAAATCCGTTGTAACGATGTCCTGGATACGTTTAATGCTCTGGCGCGCTTACGAGTTGACTGTGTCGGATTTTCGCGAATAGACTGTGTCACTGTGTCTATGTTTTGTTCCGTACGTGACGTCCTTGGGCGACCCAACCGCGGTTTATCTAACGTCGAACCGGTCTCCTCGAACTTAGCAACCCAGTTCTTAATCGTTTGAAGAGTTGGAGTGTCGTCAAAGTTGTGTAAACCTTTGTGTTCTCGAAATTTACGCCGCGCAACGGTTGCCGAATTGTCGTTTTTATAAAACTCGCGCACACAAAACGCACGGTCCGCTCCGGTAAAACGCTCCATCGCGACTAAATTCCCAGAAACCGAAGTTACTCCCCCCGCTTCCCCTGCACCGCTCACGCGCGCCCTGTTCGTTTTATTGAAATTTTACTTTTCAAAGGACTTATGGGCCACCCTGTATTGAGTGATAAAAACGACTCAGCACTTTTTAGAGTTCAAGTTTTAATTACAATATAATAATATCTTGATAGTGATCAAGGATATGATTTTTAAAAATACCTTTACAGATTCCTTACGAAGTTATTAAAACCGAACCACTAGCTTTATCAAAATTCATAAACTCTCTAAGTATCATAAACGCGGTGAGCAGGTCTCTCAGAAAGTTTCGAAGAGATCGTGTCTCCGGAGTACCATCGATACAGCGGACAAGCTACTTCAACGATCCAACTTGTAGAACGATGAAAATAATCGTAAAATGTACTGATATGCAGAATTGATTTTGTTTGCACCGTGTAAGTCAGCTCTACAGTTCCTAAAGTTTATTTTAAACAACATTTCGATAATTAGTAAATTCGCGTGTTACATATTTCCAATACCAAAATTGTAGTTTTTTATCTGATAAGGAACAGTAAATTTAAAATCAATGGTATTGCGGTGTCAGCCCAGAACAACATCAGACCATCTCTTCTGCTAGCGTACCACGATAGCCAACCGATTTAGTGGTGGCGAGGTATACTTTTTATTTTTTTATTGCTTAGATGGGTGGACGAGATCACGGCCCACCTGATGTTAAATTGTTACCGGAGCCCATAAACATCTACAACATGCCGCGGTCCACCTTGAGACATTAGTTGCAAGGTCACACTTTTAACAGTACAACGGCTGCCCTGCCCTTCAAGCCCTAACGCATTACTGCTTCACGGCAGAAATAGGCAGGATGGTGGTATCTACCTGTGCGGACCCATTAGACGTCCTACCACCAGTAATTACGCAAACTATCATTTTGCGGGTTTGGTTTCTATTACACGATATTATTCCTTCACCGTGGAAGGGAATCGCGAACATTTCTTAAGTACGTATTTCATTGGAAAAATTGGTACCTGACGGCGGGATTCGAACACCGATGGATGCATCGCTATATAGGAATGCACCGGACGTCTTATCCTTCAAGCCACGACGACTTCAAACTACTACTATTCTGTAAGCTTGGATACCACTATCCTATTTCTTCCGCAAAGCAGTCTTACGTTTAAATGCTGGGACTGACGTTGTACAATACGATTTAGATTAGAACCTCATGTCTCAAGGTAAATATCACAACGTTAATGGCGACATTAACGTTGTGATATTTACAGAAACAAGTAACCATTTTACTCATTAAACGATCTACGCAACAATAATTATATCTATACAAATGTTACTAGACCGGGCTCTTAGTAACAATTAATTTTATACAACAAAACAGCTACAGTAAATATCTACGAGATATAAAAATAAATGTATATGTCAAATCAATAACAATCACTTCTTTTTGTCGAAATATATATATTTTTTGCAGTGTGTCAGCCATCAACCCAGTTTTGTCCAATGAATGAGTTCCCATTTTTCCGGCACAGACGCTTGGCTGGGCTCCACTCAGGAAGTGTCACATTCCGAGTCGCGGTCTAAATGAAAAACACTCTTTCTCGTTCGATTTTCATTGAAATACTTCTTACCTCGTCAGATATATCGCAATATTAAATAACATTCTGAAATTTGAACTACAACTATTGACTTGAAAAATTGAGTATTCAAGTTTGCACTAATATCTACTAAGGCCATTATTTTGGATAAACGTCATACTAGCAAAAATTTTGTATCTCATTCTTTCGTAGGTTTAATCCAATCGGTGTTTATGTTTCTCTCATTTTAATTTAGCTTTTCGAATATGATTCCAGAATCATCGAATTCCAAATCACCCGGTACTCAAGAATTTTCCCTCAATAATAATAATAGTATCAATAGCTTCGTTTCCGAAAAAAAAAACTATTATAGTCTAAAATTATTTGAATTTTTAGATATTCCATGTCATTCTAACTATTTAGATATTCTATTCCCAAACCGTGATTACGTTTAGACAGAGCAATGACGATAGACAAGAACATCCAATGCCGCGGGAATACCTGGGATATTCAATTAAATTCCTCGTTTATGAAAACGTGTTCCACGTGATCAAATAATTTTAATGTTTTTATAATGAATAGATGGATTAATGATGAGGATAATGATAGCCCACCTACCGTTCAATGGTTACTGAAGTTTTTAGACAACAGAATTTGAATATCACCAGTCACATTGAGACAAGACGTTGACTTTTCAATTGCAATGTATTAAAAAAATGAAACACGTGACTGATTTCCGGCAGAAATAGACGGTACAGTCCATCCCTAACCTATCTGTCCACCTGTAGGATGATTTGACACCACATAAGTAGAAGTAATCACCGCACACCGCCTCACCGTATAAAACGAGTATGATATGTAAAAAATGTATGTACCACAAATGACGGTTATATTCCGCGTATTTGTAACAAATTATGGTACTTATTGATTAAGCTACCCCGTGCGAGTACAATAACACACTTTTAACACCAACTGAGGTATGAACTCGTTCACCTATCTAAGCAATAATAAAATTAACACATGTTCAATTGATTATCCTGCATGGCTCAGACAACAACATGCTTTTAATTATAGGACAAACTTCTGACAAGAATTCTCGTTCATATTAAAGGCACGTCATTTGAAAGTTTGAAAACTCCTAAAGTATTTCAATAAATTGCGTGATTAATATAGTGCGCTTAATAATATTAATATTGTTATAGAACACAAAAGACTTGACATTATAAATTTAGTAATAGATTGAGTGCATTTCATAGAATAGTAAAAACTCTTCCTTACTTAGAAATCGTTTCGTCTAGGATTTGTCTGAATTAAAAAAAAAACTCCAACTACAAATATCAAATCTTATAAAAATATCAAGAATTCGCGCGATACCGATAGACTTCCACGATTTATTTTGAATATCAAACAAAACTAGTTCTAACTAGTATTTCTTTTCGGGTGAACATAAAAATCTATATTATTTTTTTCTACAGCAATCCTAATACAAATAACACATACAACATATACTGCAGTTTGTAAAGACCATCCTAATACATCATAAATTTGACGCAGTAAGTCAGAAAGCTACGGCGTGAGTGTAATATTTTTGTGATAACAACGTGCTCGGTGGAACAAAGCTGGCCACGTGGTTCCGTGGTTCACTGGCTAATTGGACGACTTCCATGTCGTCTCTCTTTGTTAAAATACTGTGAAAATTGCGTTGGGTTAATTCTGAAAAGCGGAACAGCAGGGAACTTGTTCAAATATTTTGAAAAATCGTCAAATCCTGCTTTGTAAAATACCTTATAAAAGTTTCTAGATTACATAACTAATGCACTGTCCAAACACTTCTGACTTATCCGCGTTTTCATAAAATAAAAAAAATTATCCACCTAAAGTAACTTTACAATGTCGTCTGAAAGATAAGATGCCGGATAAAATTACGCGCGCGAGTACCAATTTTTCTAATGAAATACGAACTTAACTCAATCTCACGAATGACTTCCTCGATGAAGGTTTAACAATGAGTATTAAAAATCATAGCCGCCAAAAATATTATTTGCGAACTACTTACTATTCAACGCTGTGACTTTTATGAGGTTACCGGAAAACCATTTAACACCAAATGAAATGTGAGTTCGTTCATGTTTCTGTGCAATGATATTGTTATTCGTTGTAGCAGAGCACCCATAAAATGGCGGTATTTTATAATAATGTATTAATTAAATTTCTGTTTGTTACTTAATACTTGATCCTTTTCCATCTAGCCTAGAGAAAATTCAATAATTAACTTATTTAAAGAACTAGTCCGCAAAAAATTGGTGTTCCGACAGTTATTTTTTCGTCTTTTAATTTCCCGTAAATCAATATTTCATTATATTTCGATTCCGCTTTGTCGTGGCAGACAAAGAGTTTCCCAGAATAAGAATAAATTTTAATAATTAGCTGTCACAAACTTCGACTCCAGCAAAAAAGGGAAATCTGAAAATAAGGAGAAATAAAATTACAACAATATTAAAGGTAACGAACCTGTTTGTAGCCGCCAAGACGGAGGGCTCTTTGCAATTTGGCTATTCGGCTCGTCGATAGGTACACTATGGGCACCGCTTCCCCTGTCTCTAGTTCGATGTCGAAGTCGTTAACAGCTTCACAAAACGTATAATTCTCAAACTTTTTTGCCTCGCTCTTCATTAGTTCGCCGCCTCCACTTATCTCGTCTTTTAAAACTTCGCTTGCTGGGATGAAAAGAGGGTTCTCGTAACAACGCTTAAGAAGTTCAACTTCGTTTTTGTCATCGGAAATCGGTTTTTTGGTTTCATCTAATTCTCCTTCACTGTCCGGATAAGTTATGACATAATTGTCATTCACAGAACATTGTTCATCGCCACAAATATCTTCGATCACAATTGAAGGTGTCTTTTCACCAGATGACGATGAATATGCGGACCATCGTAGCCCGGCATTTAATTTTCCGCATTCCATTTTGTCTGCAATTATCGTTTTGTTTACATTATATCCATTTCGAAACATTTGCTCGTAACGCTGCAGACTGATAGATGCGTTCTACAAATAGTGGGCGTATTGAATATCGAATTTCTGTCTGCAATACATAACGATTAACATTGAAAGCACGAATACCGCCCAACATGCAAAAACAGTTACGTCTGCATCTTTTTATTGATCTATAAATTGTTTAAATCTAATACAAAATACGTACATTTAAAAAATTTGCGCACTGATGAATAACGAAACGAATTTACGAAACATATCACATGTTTTGCGAATACAAGTCGTTGAGCATGAAAATGTTTTGACGTTTTTAAAAATTAGGATATGAACGGTGTCCATTGGCGACGGACAGGTGTTGAAACGGGAGGTGATATGGGTCACAGAGGGACTGAAACCGTACCTCTAATTGGTCGCCCTTTGAATACTCTGCCTCTCGACAATTACGCTTTTAAATTTTTACTATTTTTTATAGAACACTTTTTATATCAGAAGAGCCGGTAAACTTTATTCAATGTCCGCGTAAAACGTTAATCCTTTCCATTCGTGCGTATGTTTATTTATTTCGCACGAGCACATTCGAAACATTATTCGTATTCTTTTCAGAATAAAATTTTGTAACGCTGAGTTAAAATTCATTTACCTACAGAATACAAAATAACAATCAGCAATACGCTAAGCCAACCAAGCCAAAAACATCTAAAAATAAACGCTAATACACGTAGGTAATAAAGATAGGTTAAGACGGTAAGGTAATTAAGTATAGTCATTAAAATAAGAAATAAGTGTTTATTTACTTAATTTTAATTAACAAGCCCTATTTTAACTTTACCGCGGTTGTTAATAAGATAATGAAAAAAAAAATTGCATCTAAAATAAAATATTACGTGCCAATAGAAGCCACGGATATGTTAGTGTTAACTTACGAAACTCAAACTAAGCTATATGAATAGAAAAATAATATTAGAGAAACGAAATATTTTTTTTACTACACACCGAGCTCAACCATATTTAGTTATTATATATATTAATTAATGTAATAATATATTTACAAAATAAATAGATTATTTCGCTGTTTAGCATCCCGAAAAACGAGTAATTGAAGTTAAGAAATTACACAGAGAACTAAGTGCCATTTTAGAAGGAACCAGAAATAAATTAGACTTGTGCCAGACGTGAGAACCCAAAAGGTAAATGTCATGCAACAAAACCGTTTGCCGTTCGGTGTCATTAACCTCTCTCATCTCTTGTATTTGTTTGGCTCCTACGAATATTTCTCAGTATAAAAAAAAAACAAATACTGTTATTGATACAATTATTGATACAATGTTCACAAACTTTTCTAATCTCGTTTTTGCGTCGAGAAAATGAATATTTCAATACTTCTCTACTGGATTAAATGAGCTCATTCTTGTAAATCAGCAACTGAATTACTGAATAACGAAATCTAGTTGAGTTCACGCGTTCACGCGTTCATCTAGTTTTTATCCAACCTTAAGAACTTATTGACCAAAATCTGATACAGACGAAAGACAGTTAACATAAAGCAAGACTGATATCTCATATACTAGACAGCGCAGACTAACAAAACACCTACTAGTTATAATGATCACCAACTTTGGTGGATTTAACAATAAAGGGAACGTTTCCGTCGAGCGAACGAAATTGCTCGCTAGACCCACAATCCGAATGATATTGTTCGGAACCTGTATATCTCGCATCTTTCAAATATCTTGTGTTCTATGATCAGTATACACCAATTATTCAGCACCTGCTCAAATATGAAATTCGAAAGGGTTTGATATTTTTAAAACATGCTGTCCACATTATAGGGCCCTAAGGGGGGCTTGTCTCCTGTGTTATGCTGAGAAATAATATTGTAATACAATTAACTGCGGCACGACGAATGCTTAATTTTTCAGATCTTAATATAATAGTTGGGGACATTGCAAACACCGTCTCCTGGCCCCAAACTAGGATACCCTGCACTATGGGAAGAAGAGACTGATACACATACTTATATATGTGTATAAGTATGTATATGTATGTATTACTATGTATTAAACTATAACCTCAAATCTGTAAATCTATTGGTTTTGTGTGTTTGCATATTCGTTACTTAAATCACACAAAAATACTGAAATTAATTATTATAATAATATTATAATAAAAAAAATTAATTATTTAAGAATTAGTAGATGAATTTCACTAAAATTACGTTTTTTTACAACCAATGACAAATTATGCAAGCTCTCTTTTTATTCATGTTTCTCAGCCTTTTTTATTATTTTTTATTACTTTTATGTGTGGACGGGCTCACAGCCCACCTGGTGTTAAGTGGTTACTGGGGCCCATAGACATTCACAACGTAAATGCACCACCCACCGATTATTCGAAATCTTTGTATTGGAGACCGAACTATTGCCTTTTTTCAAAAAATCTGTAATGAAACTTCATCGTACAATTGATAATTACTTCATCAACTGATAGACAGTCACATTCGTTCGTGGATATGACATAGTGTAAAACATCTTAAAATTTCATACGAAGAATCATTCGCAGTCACTGTCCAAAGATACCGAATATCCCACAACAGATTCATTGACCAATTAATATGTAAAATATATTACAAATTATTTATAAAATCTCCATTGCACTATACGTTTGTCACATTTATGTAGCACTAAAAATACATTGACTCCGTGCTGATTGATGGACAGAAATGTAAACAAAACGAGAAATCGCATTTGAATTGTAATTACATATAATCAGGAATGAATAGTTGATCACAACTCGCTTAGATTCTATTAGTCGTAATAATATTTTTTCTATACCTATATATTTATTCTAATCAATATCACTTTGAATGTGACCACTATAACACGGTACTAAATTTAATAATGAACGTTTTACGCATATTACACTAGTAATTCATAGGAATTCACAGTATTTTTTGCTCAAGTTAAATGTTATTTAATAATTTTATAACACAAATTCTCGTGAGCGGTCACGCGGCGTCGTTTGCGCAGAGTACAAATAGCGACTGAACTGCTAAATTTGAGATGAAGTGGCTTTAATAATATTGCGTATATTTTCCACTTTCTTCCCGGCTGCGACATCCACGGTGACTCATTCTTTTGTGTCAAACGATTTAGTATGAAAAGTCAGAATATTGTAATACTCTAGATTCTAAATAAAAATTACCTTTCAATAATAATTTAAAATTGAAGTAACGTCAATTGAGACAAGTATTTAAACAATGAGTATTATTATATTAAGGTAATTTATTTGTCGTTATACAATATGATTGAGACTAAGGCCTCATGTTTTTTTTTTTTTTTTTTTTTTTTTTGCTTAGATGGGTAGACGAGCTCACAGCCCACCCGGTGTTAAGTGGCTACTGGAGCCCATAGACATCTACAACGTAAATGCGCCACCCACCTTGAGATATAAGTTCTAAGGTCTCAGTATAGTTACAACGGCTACCCCACCCTTCAAACCGAAACGCATTACTGCTTCACGGCAGAAATAGGCAGGGCGGTGGTACCTACCCGTGCGGACTCACTATAGGTCCTACCACCAGTGATTACGCAAATTATAATTTTTGCGGGTTTGATTTTTATTACACGATGTTATTCCTTCACCGTGGAATTCAATCGTGAACATTTGTTAAGTACGTATTTCATTCGAAAAATTGGTACCTGCCTGCGGGATTCGAACACCGGTGCATTGCAACAACGAATGCACCGGACGTCATGTCTCAAGGTGAGTGGCAGAATTCCTGCTGTGATGTCTCTGAACTCCAGTAACCACTTTGCAATAGAAAAACCAAGGTTTCGTTCATCAATTGACACAACAAATGAGGAGAGATTAAAGAAAATCGTTTTTTAAAGTTTTGCATTTTACTTTTATCATATACTTACAACTATTACGTAAATAAAACGATAGCAATTCTATTAAATTGAAAAGAGTTTTCATATTTGCAAATCATATTTCAATTGCGTATACTAAATTTATGAGTGAATTCTGTTTAAAAAACTTTGAGGTATCTGAGGTATTAAAATGTTTCTAATTAAATTACATAAATAGCTTTACTCTAAATAAACGAGCACATAATGTTTAGAGTTACCGAAAACGGACGCACCATTTTACGGCAATTGTTTCTGTGCTGATTTAACGAGAGGAGCCTTCACCTCAAATTGTACAAATAGGACAATTGTAACGCTAGTCTACAATTAATATCACGTTGCATTATTACATTTTCTTCTAGTTTCCGAAAAAAGCGAGGGCGGGTCGCTAGTATTCTAATAAACTGACAGATATTCTCAAAAACAAAAAAGTAGTAAGCAGAACGGGGAAGTAAATAAAAATCAATAATAAAAATTTTAAAAACCTTGAACCGAGCATGGCATCCGAATTTAGTTAATTCGCGCCAAGACTCTTTCATGGTTGCATAAAGGAAAAAATGTAGAAAAAAAAACGCTTAAAGATTACAAATACAAGAAAAATAGTGTTTTATGCTCGCTGTTGAAAACTCTGTCTATATAGTTTCATTATTCAACGTGTCTGTTTCCATTTACAAACAAAAATGCATATCGCTCATACTATATGACTCATTTGGCTGAAAGGAAGTAGACAGATTTAAAAATTTAACGATAGGATATAAACTTCATAGACAAGGATGACCTTGCGTGATGACCAAGACTCACACAGACGGCGGCGCGATATCTTGATCAAATGCCAATTGTCAATAGCATTGAAGAGAAAAAAATTCTTACCCAATATTATAAAAGTGTGATTAGCGTACAAATTATTTAGTGAATATTATGAGGTATTATCTTGGACAGTTTCGATGATATTATCAATTAGTATCATTTATCGTAAATAATGTCTTCAAAATTGAGTCTTAGTCTTCTAAATATTAAAATGTTTCAGAAATATCATTTTTTTAGTCACACCGATTTTCAAATGTTAAGATTTTGTTTTTAAATGCTTACTACTAGTTTATTTGTACATTTTTGTAATTGGCGGTAATAAATACAACCTTATTAAAAGAACATAAAAAGCGACAATCAAATAGCATCTAAAACTTTTTTATTGCTGTAGATGGCAGACCAGATCACGGCCGCTCTTAAACGCTTACCGGAACCCATAGAGATCTCAACGTGAATGCGGCCACCCAACATGAAACGAGTCAATTTCACAATTACGTATAACAACTGTACTTTTTATTACTGGTGGTAGGACCTCTTGTAAGTCCGCGCGGGTAGGTAGCACCGCCCTACCTATTTCTGCCGTGAAGCAGTAATGCGTTTCGGTTTGCAGGGTAGGGCAGCCGTTGTAACTATACTGAGATCTTAGAACTTATATCTCAAGTTGGGTGGCGCATTTACGTTGTAGATGTCCATGGGCTCCAGTAACCACTTAACACCAGGTGGGCTGTGAGCTCGTCCACCCATCAAAGCAATAAAAAAATAAAAAAAACTTGCTCACAAAATGCACAATACCTATAAAGTTTTATTAATTTTGCGGGTTCCATTTTTATTACAGGACGTTGTTCCAAGAAAACTACATTGGTATTAACATTTTCTCTTTACACGCACAGTATGTCTATTTGTGTGCGATCACTCGGAAAGTTAACAGCATTAATGTACTAGTCTTCGGTTGCTGAAATATTGCAGTCTTGATTGCCATTCCGATTTATTTCGGGACATCCGGCTGCGGTTTTCGCTTGAGACGACGGCTTATTATTGTATCTGAGTGAATGATAGATCGTTATGAAATCTAAGCAAATGTAACGCTTCGTGTAGAAGTATGTTAAAATTGTCCTTCATCCAAATCAATCCTCAAAGAAATAAATTTACATTCCCATATCAATACTCCGGCTACCAATTAATTATCTTTACCAATTATTTTCTGCATAAAAGAGGTCAAACAACTGACCTCGCCTTAAATTTACCACAATATTACGAAATAAAAATACATACATATGTATATATTTCGAAAACTTCCTCCCTTTAGGTAATAAATAATTCACCAGATCCAGACCAGAGCTAATGGATTTTCCATTATCGAAATTTTCATACCTACGGATAATCACTCTTGATGTAATCTCTAGGTTAATCTAATAAATTGTGGCAAGACAGAAAATTAAATCAATAAGCGCTTCGTTGAAAATTCTGCATTAATTAGAAATTTCGATTTTATGGTAATAATAAACTAATATTCCATACAGTTTATTGAAAAGTTGTTATTTGTATACTAATATTATTTTTTTGTTTGTTTGGTTGAACGCGCTAATCTGAGGACTAGTCCAATTTGAAAAATTATTTCAGTGTTAGATAGCCCATTTATTGAGGAAGGCTATATAGCATCACGCTAAGATCAATACAAGCGGAGCACTAATAAATAATTTTTCAAAATCGGGGTTTTTTTCCCTTCGGAGAGCTTCCGCTGCGTGCGCTGCGGAAACGGTTAAAGTTTCGCTAAAATAACGTATAACAGAATTGTTCCCCTTTAAAAGTTCTAAAAAAAGTCCAGAACAGCATATGTCTATATTTTAAGGTTGGCTCACTATAACCTTTTTTATACTAACCAAGTTTGTTCTAAAACAAAGCATTATTTTTGATAGTGTTTTTATAAAGACGATATACAAATAAATACGTTATTCATTACAAGTATTTTTACATCATTTGACTTCAATGAGTATCTTAGAAGATATCGCAATTTTAAAATAACATCGCAGCAAAATAATGAGTAAGCGCATAATAATGATGTACAAGGTGCCGGCCGGCCGGTGCGCTGCGGCACAGAATAAAAAGAATATCAATAAACACCCAAATTGCTTTGAAAATTGTAATTTTTCTCGATTTTTCCAGGATCGAATAAAATAAATTAAAAAAATAATTATCAGAATCGATACAAGCTTTCCCGAGAAATCTGTGAACATACATAGATTTAAAAAAAATGGTGGTCGAATTGATAACCTCCTCTTATGAAGTCGGTTAAAAAGCATAATTTTGGTACCTTAAATAGCTTCTTAACATTTTATTATTCAAAATATTTTAGCGTTATCCCAAAGTAGCTATTCTGCGTAGACGAAGTCGTGGGCAAAACCTAGTAATCAATAAATTCAATAAAATAGAACTTCCTCGTCAACAGTGAATATGAAAACTGTAAAGTAATGGAATCGTTGGAAATAATCATTTAAAAATAATAAATGCGTGATTTAACAGTACAAGTAAATTTGAATGACGCGAGAAAACCGAAGAATACACTTTGTCAAAATGGTTTGACTTGCAAAAAAAGATTTCTCAAAGTTATATAAACCTTAAACGACTAACTTCGAACTTTTATTAATCAATAAAACTAAAATTATCAAGACGATCTTTTTTTTTTCAAAAATAAAATAGTTGAGGACATCTCTTTTTTACATTATTATCTCCACTACACACAACAAACTAAGTATATAGCCAAAGACTGCTTTATAATTAAGAACATTAATTCATATAAATATGAGTATATGAAGATTATTCATTAAATTTCAAGAACGAAGTTTTAGTCACAGGCTTTAAAGTTTTTGCCTTTGACTAGATAGAAATGAACTTACTCATGGCGAGCATCCTATCTCACATTTATGCCGAACTGATTTGCCGAATCTCAGAACCCACTTTCCCGACAATTAGCTTCTGAGAACCCTACAACGAAATCGTAACTCATATGGAGAAATAATTAGCAGATACGCGAACATATTATGTTTGTATTCGCTATCAAGCTGGGATAATAGAAATCACAAAATAGAGATATGTAGTTCTATTTTTATTTATCAAAACATACGTATATTCTAAGTTCAACATTATTCGAATCTGTAATATTTTTTTCTGTATTTGGGTCACTAGAACTATTTTGAAGTCGTCGTGGCCTTAAAGAATAAGGCGCCCGGTGCATTCGTATCTAGCGGTGCAACGGTGTTCGAATCTCGCGGGCGGGTACCAATTTTTCTAATGAACTACGTACTTAGCAAATGTTCACGATTGACTTCCACGGTGAAGGAATAAAATCGTGTAATAAAAATCAAACCCGCAAAATTATAATTTGCGTAATTACTGGTGGCAGGACCTCCTGTGAGTTCGCACGGGTAGGTATCACCATCCTGCCTATTTCTGCCGTGAAGCAGTAATACGTTTCGGTTTGAAGGGCGGGGCAGCCGTTGTAGCTATACTGATACCTTAGAACTTATATCTCAAGGAAAAAGGTTTTAGCTTCCTACATTGTATTATTTTTTTAACCAACCGATCAATTTAAGCGACTTATTTCCAATACACCTCGTTAAATATCGAATCTTAAAATGTAGAAATGTATTTGTAAAACATTGACACCATGTTTATTTGACATACGTTTTAACTTTAACAAATAAATCAGTTCGAGCCTTTTGCAGTGAAACCAATACAGGCTGGCAAACATAAAACATTTTGTTGAAGTGTAAATGTGATCATTACCGACGACGAAATAATGTTATAAGAAATTTTCCTTAGCCACATTGAATCTGTTTTGTTTGAAACCTGTCCGCACCTTCCTTATTGTCGGTTACAATTTGCTGGCTCTCACCGAGATTAAATGGCTGAACCAATTGAACGTATACTCGATCCAATTCAATCAGCGTACGCGTTGTAATTATCAGGGAATCTTTCGACCAAACATTGATATTACTCTGATACTCTCACTTCTCAGATATTGCAAGTCTTAATAGCTGCTTTAATTCAATTTTGGCTTTACAAATTATTATTTTTATCGCTTAGATAGATAGATGGACGAGCTCACAGCCCATCTGGTGTTAAGTGGTTACTGGAGCCCATAGACATCTACAACGTAAATGCATCAACCACCTTGAGATATAAGTTCTGAGATCTCAGTATAGTTACAACGGCTACCCTACCCTTCAGAGCGAAACGCATTACTGCTTCACGGCAGAAATAAGTAGGGCGGTCTGCTGCTCTCCTCATCCACTTCTTGCCGGCCACCGTGCGGAGGTCATCGCACCATCTAGCCAGGGGGCGTCCCACGTTACGTCTTCCGCTGCGCGGTCTCCACTCGAGAACCCGTCTGCTCCAGCGATCGTCAGTCCTACGGCATATATGGCCAGCCCACTGCCACTTCAGCTTGCTGACTCTTTGAGCTATGTCGATGACTTTAGTTCTCTGTCGAATAATCTCATTCCGGATTTTATCCTTCAGAGAAACTCCGAGCATGGCTCTTTCCATGGCTCGCTGAGCGACTTTGAGCTGACGGACCAACCTTACTTAATTTTGTCATGAACTAGGATAACAATATCTGGTAATGTAAATTTAATTACCTAATCATTCACTTAATTTCAGACAAATTATCGTTTTTGTGGCGAATTCGCATAGATGTTCCACAAAAAATCAATTTAGTTATCCGTTCATCAGTCTACAGACAGTAGCAGTTGAGAATTAGGTTAGCATTCCAAACACTTAATGCCGTGTGCGAACACGCAAACCGACGACACGCAATTTTTCATTTTTCACACGGTTTATTTCGGCTACTATATTTAAAGGTTCAGAGTTTGTAAATTTATAATTTGTTTGGCAAATTGTATAATAATGTTTTTCACAGGTTTCCTTACATTACCAAGAGTTATGAAACAATTAATAAAAGAAACTAAAAACTTTATTATATTAGATTAATTATACATTTTTGTCATTTTTTTTATGAAATGAATTGTTTTTGCGAGACTTAGATATTTTTTATTGCTTAGATGGGTGGACGAGCTCACAGCCCACCCGGTGTTAAGTGGTTACTGGAGCCCATAGACATCTACAACGTAAATGCGCCCTTCACCTTGAGATATAAGTTCTAAGGTCTCAAGTATAGTTACAACGATATAGTCATATCTACTTTTACGATTTATTCTCGCGTTTATTATTGTCATTAATTCCGACGTTTACTTCGGATGTGTACAATGAGAAACTTGATACTATGACGTAGAAGCTCGCGAATCTCCGGGCAACCTTGGTGAATCGCTCATCTCTGCTGCTCCTACATGACAACCCTCGATCTCATACGTCACAACAGACGGACTCTAAGCTATAAGGGCTAAGGTTGAAAATTTTGCGTCATCCACCGTACTCCCCAGACTACGCAGACAGACTTCTACTTTTACAAAGTGTACATATGTGAACGGTCGGTTCGTTCTTTGTCGTCTCATTCGTGTATGTCTTTTAGGAAGGCATTGAAAATACTGACTGCTGTTAGTCACACGTCTTTTAGGAAGGCATGACTGCTGACTGCAAGACTGCTGCCAGTCACGTTCGCCATCGTTCCATTTCCTTCTTTCTTTCTTGTTTTTCTTTTTTTTTATTGCCTTTGTAGGCAGACGAGCATACGGCCCACCTGATGGTGAGTGGTTACCGTCGCCCATGGCCTTCAGCAATGCCAGAGGCAGAGCCAAGCCGCTGTCTACCGTTGAGTACTCTCCACAAGCCTCGTTTGAAAAAGGACAAGTCATAGCGCTCAGGAATGTTCCTACTTTCTTTTGTTTCTTTTCGAATTACCTGTGAAGTCTCTGTCTTAATCTATGTCCAGTCATCGTAGGTTGTATATCCTGTCAAAGATGCTGCACGCCACGACATAAAGTTTTGACAGTACAAAATTACTTCGTAGAGCTTCTTGGCTCCCTTACAACTTCTTCAAAAGGGAAATTGAAAACACTGCAGAGCCATTAACACCATTGGTGCATATTGCGATGGTAGAAATAAAACATTTTAATAAAAAAATAACTTTCACTTTTTAGTAAACGGCAATTTCGTAGGCAAAGACGTAAACTTTGTTTTTATTATAACACGAAATTAATCCAAAATCCACACCAAAGCAAACGCAGGCCTCAATAATACCTATACGTGTATACATGATTCAATAAACCTTGCTACTCGGGTGTCCCCATCATCAATCATACGAGATCCGCTCCTGTTAACTACATAAAAAGTGACGTCACACACTCGTGTACATATTTATGAAGCATACAAGTGATCTGGTATTGATGGCTCGCCCCCATTCATCACGAGCGCCGTTAAATCTCAAAAACTTACTGGCGAGTGGACTTTTACGAGTGGAGCAAGTTAGAAATATTTTTCTTTTTTTCTTTCAGTAATAGAGTAGACGATTTCAGAGCTTGTATTAAGTGGTTACGGGAGGAGTTACTACAGCATGAATACCGCCAATTATAGGCAGTACAAGTATATATGAGTATGTACTACTATAGTAACATAACGTGATGTTATATTGAATCTAAGGCGAATATACTAAAGCTTTAGTGATTATTCGTGAAATCTCAATAGCCTCTTGCGCTAAACAAACATTAACGCAACAATGCGTCATCTTAACGTCAAGAACAGTCTTCATTAATCTCGACTACCTAGATTCTAAGCACATCGACATAACTAAAGCATAAACGGCACAGGAGATTGCGGTTGTTTTATTACGTACATACAGCACAAGCTTGACTTGTGAAATGACGGTTGCATATGCACGCGACCGATTGACTTCGGCCGAAGTGTGTCGGTTACGTGGTGAGTGTCAATTTTCATCCTACGCGTGGAAATCAACGGTGTTTTTAAAGAAAAAACTCTTTGTTATTGCATAATTTGTGTCGTAACGATATTTTTAGGAATAGAACACGTTCCATGCTCAACGATCCCGAGCTAGTGATTTCTACGATGGGTCATGAGTGCCGAAAATATACATGATAAGAAAATGCACTACGATATTCTATTTGGAAAATATCTTTAAGATTTTCGTTTTTTAGTTGGATGGATAAGCTCGCAGCCCACCCGGTTTTAAGTGGTTACTGGAGCCCATAGACATCTACAACGTAAGTGCGCCATCCACCTTGAGATATAAGTTCTAAGCTCTCAGTATAGTTACAACGGCTGCCTTCAAACCCACCCTTCAAACCGAAACGCATTACTGGTGGTGGTACCTACCCGTGCGGACTCACAAGAGGTCCTACCACCAGTAATAAAATAAAACTAAAATTCTGAAAATACTGGCTTAGCTCGGTAATCGACCTCGGAGCTGGGGGAACTGTAATTAGGCCCATTAGACTGACTGGCAATCAAATCATACAGAACATAAGAACCAATTTACTGTGCATACAGTGAAAGTTTACGTATTTCTGTTTAATGTTTTAAAAGGTAGACGAGGAAACATTTTTGTGATACAACTCTGTCAAAAGGTTGACTTTTTAATTCAACTTCAAACGATTCTATTTTTTTCTTTTCTATTTTCAAGCCAGTGTATTCGTTTACAGTCGAAATAAAGAACGGACAGTTTGAAACGTCCGGTCGTTTGGTGCTGGATGGATTCAAGCACGCCAATCAATACGCCAAAACAGAACCACTGATTCGAAGTTTGAAAATTGAAAAATTCTAACCAGTTTTATTTTGTTATATCACACAAAATCGCTATTGTACTAGTGTACACGCAACAAAGTACTTAGTAAATTATTTTTTTATCAACGACCTAAATCTATTTAAAAGCTTTAGTCTTATAAATGTGGGAAATGTATGCAGTATTTGTACTGCCTTTTTATATAGATGACCATGAGAGTCAGCTGACGTAGTAGTCACCAAGTAGTAAGTAGTAGTAGTAAAGTAGTCACCAGTGTTCACGGACATCAACAATGCCAGCACAGCAGCGAAATGCCTACCCACACAGAATGGGAACAAAATACGCTCTTGAACTAATTTTAAGTATCTTAATCATATTTAGGATTTAAATTTAATACCTAAGTATACTGAAGATAGGTATATTGAGAAAAGGTATAGTGAGAAACTTATTTTACACGAAAAAAGACTAACAGTTTGGATCATTTCATTCGATTGATCGATACGATCATTTGTATGTAAGTTTGTCGTTTTTTATTAAATTAGCGTATCTGAGATTTATATGTTGTTTTCTGTTTATTCATGATGTCCGTTTGGTGGGACGTATGGATTATTGGATGGATATTAAGAAATTATACAACTAAATTCAACACGTCACTAAATTCAGACATCAATGTGTCGGCATTTACCAGCACGTAACCTTAATAATATTCGTGTTTTTGAGCTCCGAAACGCATTCCAGGTGACCTTCCGTTAACACCGTTCATCATATGTCAGCGAAATGTCACGAGGTCACAAAAATACCTGCCTGCCTATTATATTGCACAAACAACGAATTTGTTTCTCCACCTTATTTAGTTTTTTTTATCTACATAAATAAAAGCATTTAAAGCAAAATTTTAAATCATAGCTATCCTTATTTTAATCATCTGATGAATGATGAAACTTATTTGGTGACATTAGAAGCGACTAGTAACATACATATACACACTAGGAACGCTTTACAATTAACATTTTACAATTCTAAAGTTTTCGTAAAGTCAAACATGCACGTACTGTGAAGTGTGTTCGCTATTGCTCGCTGTGAGTCGCTGTTAGCAAAATCTATATAAATTATTATACCTTATATATGTTATAACGAATGCACTAGAAATTGACAAAATGTACATTGATTGTATACACACATATAGTAATATATTATGTACATATAATATATTTATTTGTGGCAGGACCTCTTGTGAGTCCGCGCGGGTAGGTACCACCACCCTGCCTATTTCTGCCGTGAAGCAGTAAGGTTTGAAGGGTGGGGCAGCCGTTGTAACTATATTGAGACCTTAGAACTCATATCTCAAAGTGGGTGGCGGCATTTACTTTGTAGATTTCTATGAGCTCCAGTAACCACTTAATATCAGGCTGTGAGCTCGTCCACCCATCTAAGCAATAAAAAAAAACATTGATGTAATATATGTTAATGATATTTCATATAAATTGCTATGGAGTTCTAACTTATTATCGGCACCCATATCATCTAATTCCGTGTAAGATGCTTCAAATAGACTACTTTAGTCTGTTTTCATTTCCATTTTTAGCTTTACTAGCAAGATCTCACAGAATACGTAATGACATCGTTTCAGTAAAAACGTACTTGTACATATTTAGAGTTTCACTTATTCGCTCCTGATCTTTAGAAATTAATGATTAATTATTTCGATAATTGATAACATAGTAGAAGAAATGTGGTAAAAATATGAATCGCGCTAACTCTTTCAAGGTCATCTTACATTCACACATGATAATTCCGAACTACGGAGCAACGAATCCAAACAATGTATTTTTTTCTTTCTAATTCTCAAGAAGTTAAAAAAGCATTTTTATTTTTGTAAATTTAGAAACCCTTCATACATATAAATATTTATTGTTCGCAACAATATACTCGTGTACCTTGTCCCGTGGCAATGAGGTCGATTAGACCGTTACGATGTTTACGCGGGGCCTATTTATCGGCTCTGACCGGACCTGGTTACATGCGGCTCAACGCCAGTTAACGACCTGTACACAATGCCCGATAACTTGAAATTAACTTTGATAGGAAATTTGCGTGGAACCCTAGTACAGCCGACGTAGCCTATATTACATCGTAAAATCTAACGTAAACTTGCTCTATGACCTATTGGTCACATTAATGTAGATAACGGTTATAAAGACACTCGTATTTAAAAAGATCGTCACTCATTTTCAGCCCTTTGTTACCCAATGCTTTTTTTTTTTTTTTTTTTTTTTTTCTACCTATGCTGATAGCCTTGAGAGGCTATTTCAGCTTACCCTAGCTTGTGTAGGTGAGCTCGCGGGGCTCAAACCGGAGAATTGCTAACACCGCCCTAGCAAGAGCAGTGCTTCGCAGAATCTACCACCGGATCGGAAGCGCGACCCACTGAGAAGATCCGGCGAGAAACTCAGTGGGCTGTGTCTGTGGGTTAATTCGCTCGTCGAGCCCTTCGTCGCAAGCGACGGGTTCGGCGAGGACGGTGACCGGTGCTTGTATTGCCTAAAAGCACCGTTAGTGGATCAGGAGGATCCGTGATGACGTGCTTTGGGCGACGTCGACGGTTTACCAAACGGTCTACAGGATCGGGTATGTAGTTTCCGGCGGCCACGACAAGAGGGTTCTCATGTCGTGCCGCCTTCTCAAAGTGGCGCAGCGATGCCGACTGTAGATACTTACTGACGGGGTCGAGCTCCAGGTCATCGTGGAGGTCCACGTTCCTCTGGAACCATGGTGCTCCGACGGCTATCCTGCAGAATCGGGATTGTATTACCTGAAGGGGTTTCAAGTTGGTGCGGGCCGCGTGAGCGAACACTACGCTTGCATACGTCATGACGGGGCGTATGCAAGTTTTGTAGAGGGTTACCTTGTTACGGAGGGACAGTTTGCTTCGTCTACAAAGCATTGGGTAGAGTCGTCCTAGTATAAACGCGGCGCGATCGCGTACCGTTTTTACGTGGGGACGGAATGTCATCCCTCTGTCGAGGGTGACGCCTAGGTATTTGACCTTCGGGGCCCACGGTATGGGCTGGTCAAAGAGAGTGATGGGGCTAACGGCGGAGGTGTTTACGCGCCTACTGGGGAGTGGGGTGCTCGAAGTGGTATTCGGAGGGCGACCCCTTTTGAATAGCACCGCTGTGCTTTTCGTGGGGTTAATGTCTATTCGCCACTTCCGGAACCACTGTCCCATGGTGGTTACTGCGGTCTGGAGTCGCCGATGAAGCAACGACATCTTCCTACACGAGTAGTAGATAGCCGTGTCATCGGCGAAGAGCGCTAGATGGGTCTCCGGAGACCGGGGTATATCGTTGATATACAAACTAAATAGTAACGGGGAGAGTGCGGAGCCTTGCGGGACTCCGGCAGTCAGATGACGGGGACGAGAACGAGTTCCCTCTACTCGATATCGAAACGAACGGTTCGACAAGAAGTCTCGTATGATGAGCACGAGTCTGTCTGGCACTCCCATGTTGTACAGTTTGTAGATCAAACCGTTGTGCCAGACTTTGTCGAACGCCTTCGCTACATCGAAGAAGAGGGCGCCGGTCGGGATTTGTTTACGCCTATTTAGCCCTATTAAGATGTGCTCCGTGAGGCGGTGCACTTGTTGTACGCACGAGTGTTTGGCGCGGAATCCAAACTGCTCGTCTATTAGAATTTTGTTCGCGGTAACGAAGTCCCAGAGGCGTTTCCGAAGGAGCCGTTCGTAAATTTTGCCTATCGCTGGGAGGAGACTAATCGGTCGGTAACTAGCGGTTTCATTATTCGGTTTGCCCGGCTTGTGTATACCGATAACGTCTGCTTCTTTCCATACCGCCGGAAAGATGCAGTGCGTCATAGCAGCATTTAAGATGGTAGCCAACATTGTTATCAGTTGGACTGGTAAGAGTTTTAACGCGCGGTTGCGGATGCCGTCGGAGCCGGGTGCCTTCTTAGGTTGAAGGTTGTCTATTACTTCTCTAACTTCGTCAGAGGTAATGGGGGGTAACGCGTCCGAGGGTGGCAGGGAAGCTCTGCGCTCGACCTCCCTGTCGACTGCCTCGGTGTGTTCGGGGTCCGCGTATTGAGTGCTGGTGGTGCACTGCTCTTGCAGTGCATCGGCCAGCAACTCTGCCTTGTCATCGTCATCGAAAGCCGGTGGTTGGCCTGAAGGGCGTACGAGAGGAGGCATAGTAGCGGTAGTTTCGGACTTGAGAGTCCTTGCTAGTCGCCAGTATGCTTGATGAGAGGGCGCGAGTCCTTCTAAGTAACTATCCCAATTCTCATTTCGGGCGTCGCTTAGGCGAGATTTTACATCCCGCTGTAGACGACGCATCCGAATCCGGTTTGAGTGCGTGGGAAGTTGATCGTAGGCCCGGATTGCCGCGTTTCTAACTCTTAGGAGGTTCCTAAGTTCGGGGGACAGTCTGATGCGGTGGAAGCTATCCTCCACATCGACTTCTTTTGAGGATCTTATGATCGCGGAAGAGATGTGATCCGTGATGATGTTTATGGATTCGACTGTGTCCTCGGGGGAGGGAGTTGAATCCGGGCCGCAGGGGAGGATTGGTGGAGCGGCATCGGCTAAGCATTTGCCCAGCTTCTTCCAGTCCACCATGGTCCTCGTAGCTGTGACTGGGTTGTGGGGGCGACCGAGCTGCATAACGACAGGTCGGTGGTCTGAGTCGAGCTCTGACATTGCTTCGATGGAACGCAAGCGCAGAGTTACGTTCCTCAGCAGTGCCAGGTCTATAGTGCTCGGACGGAGCGCGATGTTATACGGATAACATGTTGGAGTTGGGGGACCGACTACTTCAAAGGTAAGGTCGTCTATAAACGCGTCGAGACGCCTACCATTTATGTTTGAACTGTGGCAGTTCCACCTAGTGTGGTGGCAATTTAAATCGCCTGCCAGGATGACGGAGTCTCCCATGCCGAACAGTGACTCGATGTCACTGCTCAGAAGGGGCTTGTCCGGGGGGAGATAAACGGATGCGATGACGATCGGCTGGTGTCCCGTCAGCGAGATACGGCACACTGACGCCTCGATATGTGAGAGCGAGGGGGTATCGAGAGGGACAACGTGCAGGGCCCGCCTATAGTAAATGGCAGTCCCGCCTTTGGAGGCGGTGAGTCTGTCATTCCTAACCATGACGTAATTCGCGACTTTCGGGTCACGACGCGAGGGCTTCAGGCAGGTCTCCTGCACTAGCAGAATATCTACAAGATTGTCGCGGAGGAATTCGTAAATTTGATCGCGTTGTCGCGCGAGTCCGTTAGCATTGTAGAATGCTAACGTAAGGGAATATGGTTTCTCTCTAGCGTTTTGCGCCATTGATTACCGGTGATTTTAGAAAGTACGGGCCACGGACTCGTAAACGTCCATGTAATCGAACGCGGCCGCGAGCTGTTGTTCGGGGTTTACCGCCCTTCGCAACGCGTCTGCGAACGATCGCAGACGGTCGAAGTTGACCGCCGTGACGAAGTCGCGCACGAGCGTGAAGTCGTTGACGGCTGAGGGTTGCGGGGGACGGTACGCGGGCGCGGGGGGAGGTGCGAGCAGGGGCTGCGGCGCGGGACGTGTCGCGAGCGGGGGCTGGGGTGCGGTTTGTGTTCCCGACCTCGTATACGGCAGCGGTTTATTCCACGCCGATACGGTGGGAACCGCAGCCGGTACGAAGGCGGGTTTCGGTGCTGAAGGCACCGAAGTCTTTGGGCCGACGGTACGGGGGGCTGGGTGGGTCGGACGTTTTCGCGGAGCCCTAGGACATCCACGGTAATTCGCGGGGTGCCCTTGCTTAAGGCATAGGACACAGCTTGGAGGTTCGGTCGCGGTTTCCCTAACTCGCGAGCAATCTACCGTGGCGTGATCGCCGAGACACTTCACGCAGCGGGGGCGCGCGTGGCAATTCCGAGCCGAGTGGCCATATAGTTGGCATCTGTGGCACTGTCCGGGAGTGCCACGTCTATGGGGGGCTTCAATGGTAACCCCGGATAGGCCACATACTGTCGCGAGACATGCGATCTTTTTCTTGGCCTCCGGGGTTGGTTCTAGAGCGACTAGAACCATGTTATATGGTTTTTTGTCGCGGCCGTTGTGCATCCGGTGCACACTTACTATCGGGAGGGACTGAGCGGTCAGATCCTCCCTTACGTACTCTATGTCGAGTTCCTTCGGAACTCCGCGTATTACTACGCGGAGCTCGCGGTCCTCCTGAAGAGCATAGGTGTGGAAACCTATGTTCTCCTTTCGGAGGTATGCTGAGAGGGCCCTATGGTCGCCCGGCGTTGCGACCTTTATCTGAATCCCATGCGCGACGTTACGCGCATGGGTATAATTTATTTTGTTTGCCTGAAGGGCCTGGGAGACGCGGTTCCACGCTGACTTCTCCTGGAGAATCAGCGGGGGCGGGGCGACGGTTTTTTGCGCGGATGCGGGCTTGGGACGCGGCGGTGGGGTTGCGCGGCGGCCGGAGTCCGACTCCGGTGTCACGACTACCTGCGGACGGGAGGCAGTCGCTGACTTGGTTTGTTTTGTCGTGGAGCTCCGGGACTCCACGGCGCGAGTACGTTTTTTCCCGCGTTTTACCGTTTGGAACCCATCCGAGGTTCCGGGCTGCGGGCTCGTCGCGGACTCGAAGTCCATCTCCGATCCGGTATCGGAGTCTGAACCTGAGTTAATTATTACCGACGACGCGACGGATGATATTGGCGAGAATGACGTCGCGGGTGCGTTAGGCGCTTCGTGAGTCGCTACGTGCGTACGTGCGCTCAAATTGGGTTTGGGGGCGGGGCATGACTGCGCGGCTCGAAATGACGCGGCGAGGGACGCGGGCGGGGCGGGACTCGCGCGGGCGGCCCTGTAGGCCGCGAATTCGGCCGTGAGGTTGGATAACACCGGGTACTTTTCGGCAAGTAGCCCGAGAAACCCTAAAAGTTCTTCTTCCATCTTACGTTTTTGCCCGGGGGGGGCGTCCCCGGGACTTAAGGCACACTCGCCGAAAGGCGAGTCCCCTGAGTAGGAGTTCACCCCCTGAGCTTTACCAGCTCCAAGGGGGGGGAGTGCCTTTGCCGTGAAAACGGCAGTCGGCTAGGATTGGGGTGGAGTTTGGGAAGGTGGGGCCCCACTGGGTTGTGAGAATGCCACAACAAGCGGTGATCTCAGCGGGGGGTTAGTCTCGAAAGAGACTGTTTTGCTCGCCGAATAAATAAATAAATTTAATAAATGATATGAGTGGGTGATAATGTGAAGTCGTTACGAATGCACAATCGACAAGTTCGAGTTGCTTTTACGACCCAAGGTCGCGACGCCAGCGATAGTGCGTCAAGAATTCGCAACAATGCCGCGATCGATGCGACAACGACAATGCAGCGAAACTCAAGACACAAGATCGCGACGGCAGCGACAGTTTCTCGTAAAAACACGTCCGGACTGTAAGGCGATGCAATCGGAACTGAAAATGTTGACCCAATGCTAAGTATAGGCCTCTATTTTATGCCATAATGTTCGATCGCCCCCATTCTCCTCCACGTCTGCCCCGCCCTTCTGAGTATGTCATCACTCACCGTGCCATAAGTCTTCCGATACCTCTACGACCTAATCTTAGCCACCATTCCGCCACTGTCCTACTCTATTATCATTTCGCGTTGCTAAATTTCCAACCCAGTAAAAGGTCCCCACTACTTAGTCTTAAATGAAATTTATGTGTTGACATCTTATGTATTTATTTGTGATTGTTCTCTTGTTAAACTTTGAAATGGGAATTTGGTATATGGCCGCCCACCAAAAGTTAATCGCAAAAGTACATAATTATTGAAAACTTTGAATGTCCATAAACAAGTCATCAAAAATTCAGTTTAAACAGACGAAATGTCAATGGGTCACATGAACGGTAAATAATTCGTAAATGGTTTCTCACGAACAAAAAATATACAGACTGGAGAGCAAGAAACTTATATTTTATTATTATTTCTAGAATGAAATACTGAATCTAATATATTATATTATATTTCAGAAGAAACATTTAATGGTCATCTTTCTCACAGTCTTGCTCTTGATTTCTATTTATATAAGTGTCGCTCAGCATGTTTTGGAATTTGTCCAAGTGCCGGTTTTTAAAAAGGAATTTTATTGCGAAACGTAAACTTCGGTGCCTCTTGATAAATAGCCAGAATCTTACATTTGGTTGTTTATTATTCGAACTCGCATCATACGAAAATAGACGGATTGACTTTGCGCATAAAATTGTGAATTTTATTGATATGGCATTCATCTTGACAAAGACCAAACTTAGATTTAACAATAAAATACAATTTTGTCTCTCATTCCTATACGTTCTGTGTTGAAATAATACGATATGTAAATATTATTGTAATGCAATGAATAAAAAGAGATTTCAACATGGCTATTGTTTGTATTTTCACTATCAAAATTCGTAGTTAATCTCATTCCAGTACATCAGAAAGTATAGCCCAATTCACCGTAATATTATTATTTTTATAAAAGCAAAATATTCCTTATATTCAAAAATATACTTTTTTTTATTGCCCTTGTAGGCACACGACCATACGGCCCACCTGATGGTAAGTGATTACCGTCGCCCATGAACTTCAGCAATGCCAGGAGCAGAACAAAGCCGCTGCCTACCGTTGATGCGTTGACTAAGTGCGTTCTCAAGTAAATATGTAACACATTTTACATAAATTTATTTCGGATCTACATTTGGAATCACGGTAACAATACGATTATATTCTACATTTTCTTATCAACAGTAAAACAGCAGTCGAAATTAAATCATCATAAATTTTAAAAAATTAAGGCCAATTTAACAAAACGAACAATCGCGAAGAGCAAAGTAATCTATCATTTCAGGAGGTTTGACAGGACATCCGGTAAATACAACGAAGCCAGCTATCGCGGGCAAATCGTAATCGAAACGAGTAAGTTTGATTGGCAGAATATTGGAATTGGATACTGAGCTGCGGGATTTTTTGGTATTACTGTGTGTCATCGCCTTAAATGCGAAGAGATTGTTAGGGTTTGCTCGCTTTTCGTGTATCGAAAACTCGAAAATACCTTTTCCTGTTTCATTTCCGGATGTTTCTTCATTGTTAACGGCCGTCTGGTGTAGTGGTAAGTGACATGGTCACTACACAGGGGGGTCGCGGGTTCGAATCCCGCCAAGAAAAGATATTTGTATGATAAATATAAATGTCTTTTCCAGGGTTATGGATGTCTATTAAATATATATGTATGTGTATAATAAAAATCTTACATTTATATCCGTTATATGGTACCTGTAACACAACTTCTTTACGAACTTAGCACGGGACCAGATAACGTGGCGTGATTGTTAGTAAATATTTATTTATTATTTATTTATTGTTTCTAATACCTGTACGTGCTTTACAACATTATTTCTGTTATGAAAATTGCTTTTTTAATGTTCGTATTCCATTTATACCCAATTTTGGACTTAATAAAAATTACCAAGCATTGCGTACTAGCCATTCAAGAAAATTGAAAATTTCTTTTATACGAAAACATGTTCCATCCTCTATTTTTATTTTATTAATAATATCCTTAACAAAAGGATCGATGACGTCATACCAAACTGATCTAACAAAGAGAATGTACAATCCACAAAGAACTATAAGTGTATTGCCCTTATCGGTTCGGATTTGATTTTAGTAGCTTTTCCAAATCATCGTATGAGGGATCAACTCGATCGGAATCCAGGGAAATTTCACGAAATGCTACTGAAAAAAGAGATTCCTTTACTTCAATAAAAGAAATGTAAATTATTTGCAATATTACTTATATAAGGGTTTTACATTTGTATTGACTGTATTTATTTCATAAGTCCCTGTTACATAAAACATGATACGTTTTATTATTTAGTTATATTTGTCGGAGACGGTCATTAGTTTAGTAGTTGAACGAAACGCAGCACGATTCCTGAGAGATGGCAGCACGATTGCGGTATCGTTGAAACTCGGCTAACTTCGTGCTACGGCGAAGCCTAGCCGATGGAGGCGCGTAGATGCCATCACACTTACCAACCAGCCTTCTTGAGGAGCGGTGCCTCGTTTTCGTTTGCTAACGTCGTTCTAAGACAAGAAACGTGATTGGTGTACTTAATATTTCTCTTAGCTCGATCACCCTATTCGCCCCTACGATTTCTGATGATGGTGTTAATATTGTGGCTTCTCCGACATGTTTGTTTAATAAATAAATGCTTACCAATTCCTCAGGTGATCCCGGTTCCTTCATACCATTGCTCTTATCCGTGCTTCCTGTCTCTGTAACAAATCAATAATTCCATTATATACACAAAATCGTCTTAGCTTACTTTTCATTTCTTTAGGGGATTGAACGATCTCACTTTGTGTTCAATGGTTATTGGTTACATATTACAACAGATATCATAACATATACCAGACCATTAAATGCTCCACAATTACATTAAAGGGCAATCCCTGATTTTACTACAGTATTTCTTTTTCATTTTCACTTTTTAATTTAGGTTATATTGTGAGCGCGTACTACTAAACTGGTTCCCCCAAATGCAATTGAGAATCTCTCACGGTGGGCAGTACCATTTACGTATAATTTTGTTCCTTTGAAAATTTATATGTTAAATAGGAATACCAATTTGTACCGCAAGTTTTAATTTAGTAATTTTGCTAGTCTTTTCCGTTTTTACATATTATTACTAGCAGTAACATAATAAATACATTATTAGCAGTAACTCTAGCAGTAGCTATTATATAATGGTTGAAATACGACAAAAATGTGAGATCTGCTAACGAGTTTTTCAAGATAAATTTGCATATACATATACAAGGTCCGAACAACTACATCTGGACCGTCGATTTACCGGGCAACGATGCTTCGACGAAGAATCAAAATGTCCTCTTTAAGGTTCCCTAAATTTACTCCTACAATTTATTTCAATCAATAAGAGCAAGCAAAATAACGAAGAACACCATTTACCATGTATATATAATATTGAAATTCTAAATCCGGTCTGACCAACCATGGGCTCTCAAATCCGGGAATCCGCTCATCAGTGACCGTAAACTAATCCCCTGCAACGTTACCGCAGCAATTGGAAGCAACGAATGCTAAGTGAATGTAAAGAGCGTTTATACAACAAAATTCCCTGTTTGAATTTATTTCGAGTAATTTTTAGGTTTCATTTCAAAATCTATATATTTGAGGGAGTTAATATAGAGTCCCATATTTATTTCGACGTAAAGTCGTGTTTTATGTAATTAACACCACAGTTGAAACAATATAAATTTTATTGATGTAGCGACATAAACAATTCTAGGTTATTATATTAATTATTAAACACATTATAAATTATTTTTTACGTTTTAAATTTTCGGCGGTAAAAAGGTCCCGTGTCACAGACTATATTCTTTTTTTCACCTCTCGTGCGTTCCGGCTTACGCATCATAAAAAGGTGCGTTCTTAAACGCCACATATTAATACGTGAAACAAAAACTTTGTACCTTTTTTTACGAAAAGTGCGCGGACGAAGGAGTATGAAATTTCCCATACTTATAGAGAATATAAAGAAGCAGTGCACAATGCTAATATTTTTTTTTATAATAATGCAAAAAAAATACATTAAATCAATAAAGAAAACATTACACACACTACCATGTATTTGACACACACACGCATGCATACTATTTGTTAATTGTCAAACTTTGTTATTGCTTAAAGTCTGTGGTCAAATTCAGAATAGGTTAATATTGTTTATCTTTAATATTATTTGTCTATAGAGTATTATTAGTCTTTGACAATATACCCATAATAATGTTCAAACTTATAATTTCAAACACTGATAGTCGAATTTGGACTACTGCGGGATCACTAGTAACATATTAATATCTATGACAATTAATGTTACATTAGGCCGTAAAACTAGTTTTAATTACATCTAAAATTAACGAAAACCTATTAAAACAATTCTTTTCAATTCTTAATTCCAAATGTGATATAATGATGATTTTATGTCTACTTCATGGTAACTAAGCTTTGTGTACTTATTTTAAACTAGCCATCCCGCAGTAGTCGAAATTCGACTATAATTAATTGGAATTGTAAGTTTGTACACTATTATGATTGTATTTGATACTTCTATAATCACAAATTTCGCCAAGACTATATTATAAAATTTATTAACAAAGACAAACAATATTTAATAATAATATATTCTCAATTTGACCACAGACGTCAAGAACAAAAGTTTGACAATAAATAGTATGCATGCGTGTGTGTCAAATAAATGGTATGTAGTATGTGTAATGTTTTCTGTATTGATTTAAAGTATCTTTTCTGCATTATTTAAAAAAAATATTAGCATTGTGCACTTCTTTTCTATATTCTCTATAAGTGTGGAATATTTTATACTCCTCCATCCGCGCAATTTTCGTAAAAAGGAATACAAAGTTTTTGCTTCACGTATTAATATATAGATACTGATATGAAACTTCAAATTCAAAGTACGATTGCCAACTGAAACGAGCATAATGTCTTTAAAAATGTTTTGAAAATAGTCATCAATGGTAGACAGTACCCCTGAAACCGTTAATGTCTAACTTCGAAGGTAATAAAATATTATACACTTCATGTTGGTGTGCTATACTGTTACGTGAAACTTGAGACAGTCTTTTTGTTACTTCTAATAAGGCATAATTATGTCAAACAGTAGACAAGGCGCGGTTTGTTTCAACAAATGAGTTCAGTTATTTATAATATACTTGCGACCCGCTCTGGCTCCGCTCGGGTCTTGAACAAAAATTTCAACGATATTATAAAAGAACACTTATTGCGGCATAACTATAATAGTTAGATATATGCTGTCGCGACATTTTTTGTAAATAATAATATGTTCTACAAAGTCGTAGTACATTATTTTATTCTATTATCAATAGTTTTCGCAGGGCACGCTATGTAAAGAATATTTTAGTTAATTTTTTTACACCTTTATGACATTGGATTTTTCATAAGGATCCCTAATTTTTTCAAAAAAGATTGTAGCCTGTCACTCGATTTTTCAAATCGGTTCAATAGTTTCGGAGCCTATTCAATACAAACAAACAAACAAATCTTTCCTCTTTATAATATTATTATAGAAGTATAGATATGTTCAGTTAAACATTTATTGACCGCTAATCGTGTTTGTTTTTATGTTATAGATTTATGATATAATGTGTACTTGTTTTTATAATAAAACGTTCGAGCCCAGACTCAATATGCCCAAGAAAGAAAATAAATGTTTTATTCAAGAAATATGCGCTTCAAATATAAAATTAATTTATGAAGAATTTGTGCACAGCACGAAAATGAGCGAAAGGACAAAATAAATTCGTTAATGAAATTCATGGCGTTAAATAGGACACGATTCAGGAGACAACAAAAGCAGAGATATTTAAGTCGAAAATACAAGTAATATTTCCTAGCAAAAGTTAATTCTCTGCTGTATAACATAAAGCCTTTTTTGCATTGCTGAGATTTATCTACATGGAACTGTTTGATTTTAAGGAAAATAATTAGTTTTAACTGCAATTTTACTCTACCGAAAACTGGACGTGATTTACTGTAATCGAAATTCCATTTAAATTATTCTAGACTACTATTTTATAATCAGTTTTGATTAAGTTTCCGTCATAACCGTTCAACTGACGCAAATTGGTTTCCCGTGTACTATAAATCATTTGAAACAAGCTTTCGCTACAACTTGTATAAAGGCCATTGAAAAAACAATTGCTGTATATTACGTATTGTAATTTCTAACTACCACAATATTAAAAATAAGTCATAAGAATAAATAGGAAATGCATAAGCGCTGTTTAATTGTAGGGTCAAGTTGTAGAACGCCAATGCTTTGTTCTCTGCCGAGTGATATGGACACGGACATTTTCTTCGCCCTTCAACCAACTGACGGATAAAAAAGATTGACCTCGACATATTACCTTACGTTGTGAACACCATAGATTCTTGCAAATGTTTTAAGTCGTCGTGGCCTAAAGGATAAGACGTCCGGTGCATTGGTATCGAGTGATGCACCGGTGTTCGAATCCCGCAGGCGTATACCAATTTTTCTAATGAAATTTCTAATGACTTCCACGGTGAAGGAATAACATCGTGCAATAAAAATCAAACCCGCAAAATTATAATTTGCGTAATTACTGGTGGTAGGACCTCTTGTGAGTCCGCACGGGTAGGTACCACCACCCTGCCTATTTCTGTCGTGAAGCAGTAATGCGCTTCGGTTTGAAGAGTGGGGCAGCCGTTGTGACTATACTGAGACCTTAGAACTATATCTCAAGGTGGGTGGCGCATTTTACGTTGTAGATGTCTATAGGCTGCAGTAACCACTTAACACCAGGCGGGCTGTCCACACATGTTAGAAATAAATAAATAAAGCTATGATCTTAGCCGCTTTCAATCTATGATTAGTTTGGTAGCAATGGGCGATGATGATGGATGTTGAAGTTGGTGTCGTGAGCAAATAAGGTTAATTTGTTTCGATTCAACGCCTCTAAAGCTTCTAATGATTGTGTCATACACAGACTCAATCAGGCCTTTTGTACTCTAACGAATCAACACGCCATGTATGTTCATTTCAAATATAACATTTTAGGTTAGTTTAACATAATTTATTGACTGTTATTCAATTCCTTTTATGTGAATTGGCAAACTAGATGGGTGATTAAAGTATCAAAATTAAATATTATATTTTTAGCAACGGCTTAATAATTTAATAAAATAAATAAAAATACAAAAGTGGGTAGGAACGATCGACACAGAATATTAAATCTAAGACAAGTGAACGCTGCGCACGCTGCTAGCAAAAGTGATCCGAGGTGGCGTGATGTCCCCGCTGGTCGGTCGGTTGCCCCTCCAGATGACGTCACGAGTCCACGTGAGTGCTCGTCATCAATGGCTCCGCCCATCGACTTTGGCTTAAGACGAAGTCGCCTCTAATACGGCCTCTCCTGACTGGTGGACGTCCACGTTCACCTCGATGTCATGACCGTCTTCAATCTCTGACGATGCAGGACTCACTGTGTGCACAGCGTTTCTATCGGGGTGTTCTATGATATCGTCATAGAAATAGATTGTTTGCATTACCATCATGATTTTTGTACCATGAACCATTAGTAAAAGTTAGTAGTTTTTGTGAGCATTTTACATCACATTTCAGTGTGTTCATGTATAGTAAGTAGGCTCTTGTTGAGTTACGTTAGATGTACTGACGACATGGCACTGTTACCATATCGGGTGTATAATATACTGTGAGAGTAAAGTCTGGTTGACATGGCCAAGTTAACATGTCAAGCCAATACACTCGTAACGTGAACTGCGTTACCACGTCACACTTTTTCGTGAACTTTGTTACCACGTCACAACATATACGTGAACTATGTTACCACGTTACAACATCTACGTGAACTATGTTACCACGTTACAACATCTACGTGAACTATGTTACCACGTAAATCTCTGCGTGAACTATGTTACCACGGTACAACATCTACGTGAACAATGTTACCACGTAAATCTCTGCGTGAACTATGTTACCACGTAAATCTCTGCGTGAACTATGTTACCACGGTACAACATCTACGTGAACAATGTTACCACGTAAATCTCTGCGTGAACTATGTTACCACGTAAATCTCTGGAAGCATGCAGTCAACCCCAAGAATGTT
The DNA here is from genome assembly GCF_030267445.1 of Bombyx mandarina. NCBI lineage: Eukaryota > Metazoa > Arthropoda > Insecta > Lepidoptera > Bombycidae > Bombyx > Bombyx mandarina. The sequence goes on along the minus strand of NC_143224.1, from coordinate 6,505,205 downwards.
TGACATTACGCGTCACTGGTGACTCAACTAGTGCCTGAACCCTACGAGGACTCGGCCTTACCTGACCTCCACCAAAAATTAAATAAAATCGTGAATCTGTAGACTAGCGTTCGCGAGTCAACCAGACTGCCCATTATGCCCCGTATCATTATTAAAGTTCCGAGTTTGTCAGTCAGACCTCTGACCATCTTAAGACAGAGCAACGATCTCCTGGCCCACTCGACGTATGATGCAAAGCAATCTGATGCTAATTGCATAGCATTATAAAGAATATTGGCATAGTCTAACTTTTGCGGACCCAACGGCTTAAAGTCTTTTACGAAGTTACCCCACGTCCGGTCACTAGACAATCACACGTGTAACCAAGTACGCTCATCACTCTTAAGACAGCCCAAAACTCGTGACAAATACTCGGTGCCTTCCCAGTTAAGGATCTAGCCCGTTCTACTTCCTTACACAATGTGTCTATGTATTGCACGGCAGGGTAAAACTTAGAAATAAGGTAACCATGAGTTCGATCTGAATTTACGAATCTAATGGATTCGGTTAACATCCGTGCTGATGTGGTAGTTGCCTCTTTATTGTCACAACGCGTGGTGGAACTATTTTACATCTATTCTCAAACGCGGGTACAATCGACACGGCGATGGAACAAGACGGCACCCCGTTTACATGATCACCGACTTGGACAGTCGGACTGTTGTCTAATTGACGTATTGATGGAGTGTGTTGCCGACTAGTAACATTTTGAACCCTTCGAATGTTATTTCCACCCATCGAAACTGAGCATTCAGTCTCGAGCATGTTCTATCGCGTCAATAAAAATAGACCGTAAGGTCGGTTGTGATAAAGTCGTTGACCTAGTTACTTGGTGATTTATTACATTTGATAAGAGGGTATCCGACAAAAAATCTACTTCGCACCAAGAATCGATATCATTAACGCTGGGATCAAAATTAGAAATATAAAAATGTTTCGACCTTACTTTGGACAGTGCACTTAATGCTCCGATGATCCTGTCTGTAGCGTCGTACGCGCGGGACTGACGGCGGCGGTGATGTGATTCCCAACGCCACCACGGGTCCGGCGCCACCACCGTCCGCGGTCGAGGGACGTGCGTCTTCTATCTGCGACCCTAGCGGGCTCGCCTCACGCGCAACGTTCACATTTGAGTTTTAAGCAATTAAACGCGCCAATATTATTCCTAATTGGTCTCGAACATTCGGCGAATGCGAGCGTCCTCCTACCCTGCTTCCAGTTACACGTATATCGGTCATTACGTTGTTAATTTAATGCAAATTTTAAAAACAAACTGTACGCCAGGATAACCCAAAAGCGGATAGGGCACAAGCCCTATCCCACTTCTGATTTTAGCAACGGCTTAATAATTTAATAAAATAAAAAAAAATACAAAAGTGGGTAGGAACGATCGGACACAGAATATTAAATCTAAGACAAGTGAACGCTGCGCACGCTGCTAGCAAAAGTGATCCGAGGTGGCGTGATGTCCCCGCTGGTCGGTCGGTTGCCCCTCCAGATGACGTCACGAGTCCACGTGAGTGCTCATCATCAATGGCTCCGCCCATCGACTTTGACGTAAGAGGAAGTCGCCTTTAATAATATATATTTTTAACTAAAAATAATATTTCGTTTGGATACATCTTAAATAGTAGAAAAGTATTTAATACTAGCGACCCGCCCTCGCTTCACTTCGGAAACATTAAAACACACATGAAACCAAAAAAAAAAATTAAAAAAAAATTAAAAAAAAAGTAGCCTATGTTCATCAGGGACAATGTCGGCTTCTAATGGAAAAATAATTTTTCAAATCGGTCCAGTAGTTTCGGAGCCTATTCGAAACAAACAAACAAACAAATCTTTCCTCTTTATAATATTATAGTATAGTATAGAAGATGCCTGGATAGAATCTGGGAGCGTTACGATTCGACGAACTTTTAATAGAAAGTCTGCGTCTGCGTAGGTAGACTACATAGGCAATAATTGAAGCATTACGTGCAGTGCCTACGCAAAAACTTATCAGATCTCGTTATTTGCGTGACGGTCATAATACCATACGCAGTATGAAACGTAGTCCGATCCGTACTTATTCAGCTACTTATATCCAAAAATATACCCTACCCTAGTGAAATAAGAGTCGTTTTTAAGATTGTTCGAATAACAGACGAGATTAACATCAATGAATATGATTGGTATTGATTCGAAGGCGTGATATGAATAACCAGTTCTGAAGTGAACTTTATGCATATTTTTATTGAGCGTACAAGTCCAGGCATGCTTCACTGTCCGTCTGTTGCCAAGCGGCTAGCGGTGTGAACGCCACGTCAAAAAATCATTGAAGTTACAATGACGATTAGTCTACCTGCAAATCGAAATGTATGATTTTATCATAGTAGAAGTAAATGACTAGAGACTATTCTGGGCTAACTCAAACATTAGCCTTACTACTACAAAATAAGAATTAGAGGAAAAGTTTAGTAAAAATTATCGCTAAAGAAACTACAAATTTTTCTAAAAGGTGAAGGTACTCGTGTCTTATAATTAATAACATAGCAAAAAAAAAGTGGGTGCAATTGATATGCTATAGAAGTTATCATCATCACATTCTCTCTTATCCTTTAGTAGATGTACGTTTATATCTCTTTTTAGTGTCACTTTTTCGTTTCGAGTTTCAAATTACAACGGCATCGCCTGTTGTCACGTAACAGCCATCGCCGCGCTTTTTTTTTTTGGAGTTTACTCCTTTAGAATCGATTTACATATATAGGCCCGGGGTATGAAAATTATGGGGACCAAAATCGTACTAGCATGTCACACGAAATGCGTTATGCGCCTAGCATGTCACACGAAATGCGTTATGCGCCTGATTGGCTCCTGATTGCGTGATGCGTGCGCGCGCCAATCAGGAGCCAACGCGCGGCCGCGTTATTGCAGGTGACGCCGGGCTGCTGCGCCGGCAGTCCGCCACAAAGCCTCGTACTGATCGCGCGTTTCTCTCATTATTGTATTTTCATATATTTGTTAGTCGTTTGTTTTGTGTCTCGTTAATTTGTTAATAATCTGTAGTGTATCGTGTTGTCGTAATATAGAACTATTTCTCGTATTGTTTCGTTTAATTTTTTATATCCAGTAAACTCCAGTCGTGCGTCGGAGCGGACACACACACTTTTTTTTTTTTTTTTCCCTACCTAAGTTGATAGCCTTGAGAGGCCATATCAGCGGAACCTTAACTAGTAGATGAGCTCACGGGGCTCAAACCTGATGACGTTGCTAACACGAACCCTAGCAAGAGCCGCGCTTCGCAGAATCTACCGTAACCGTAACTGAGAAGATCCGGCGAGAAACTCAGTGGGCTGTGTCTGAGGGTTAATTTGCTTGTCGAGCCCTTCGTCGCAAGCGACGGATTCGACGAGAACGATGACCGGTGCTTGAGATACCTAAAAGCACTGTTAGTAGATTGGGAGGATCCGAAATGACGTGTACCGCCGTGCACTGATTGTGCACAATAAACATTTTATTCATGCTCTTTAGTTCGTGTATGATGATGTTCATTATTAGGAAAATTGCTTATTTTCAAAAATGCAGCATAAAAAACGCAATTTGTTAATATCGTTCCAAAGAAAATTTAAACTAAGAAGACCACACTATCGTGGGACCACGTAAATTATCTCATCGAAAATAATTTTATTATTACAAATAAACAATTTCAAGCCGTATTCGATTTGAATACGGTCTAATTGATGATTTCTGAATGTTGTGGTTGTAACCGCAATAGTAAATCCGTTACCACGCTGTAGCTCCAGTTTTGTCACGATACGGAAACAATTTGCAATTCATTCACATTAAGTTGAAGTGTACTGTTTTGGAATAATCAAAGGTAGACACGGCCTAAGTCCGCCTGATTCTTTTTTTTTTTCTTTTTTTTTTAAAAGCTTAGATGGTTGGACTAGCTCCCATCCCACCTGGTGTTAAGTGGTTACTGGAGCCCATAGACATCTACAACGTAAATGCGCCACCCACCTTGAGATATAAGGTCTAAGGTCTCAAGTATAGTTACCATGGCTGCCCCATCCTTCAAACCGAAACGCATTACTGCTTCACGGCAGAAATAGGCAGGAATAGTCTAAGCCGATACCTACGTTTACCACTTGGTACGACGTATTAGTTTTCCTAGTGTACAATACAATTTATACCTCAACCTCGCATCTCAAGTAATGCAGTGCCATTCATCTTGTGATACCTATGGGTGCAGCTAATCATTCAATACCAGGTATGCTGTGAGCTCATCGTCTACTTATCTAGCGCAGCGAAGAAAAAACAACTCATTCAAAAGCATGCCACAGCGCTCGAAAGCCCATTGAACGGAAGCTGATTCCAGATCTATTGATACTTGGTAAATATGACCGATGAGAAAACACTGTGGTACCTTGAAAAAAGGAAATGACGAGAATGTTTCATTGACTAGTTTAGAGCGATAACAAGCGCTTTAAAACAAATAGTAACTTATCGTCCAAAAAATAGATGAACCTAAGATTATTGAAATCCAACTTGAGTAGTATGTAAAATTTTAACGGATACCAAAACTACATGAAGATTCAATTTATTAAAAGTAAGAAGTTTCTTATTAAAAATAATTTCTCACAGAACAGAGTGGAATCGCTAAATTCGGATCGTGCGAGGTCAATCTCGCGGACCGTAAAAGACGGGTTTATGCAACACCTAAAAAACTTTCAAAACTTTCCCTGTCAATTAAAAATACTTGCTACTGGCTTTTAGCAACCGTCCGCCGGTCACGTTTGCCGGCTTTGTGAGGTCGTAAGTGATGTCTTTCTGTTATATAAAACAGCTATTGTTCCCGTTTCGGTTTTGACGGATTGCCTGACTATGCGATTGTATTGTCTTCTGTGCCGGGCAATCGAACAGTCCATGTGGTAATGATATTGAGAAATAAACGGGGATACATCTGACTTGTTCAAATCACGAAATTCTAATTGAGTTTTCATTTTGAAGTTGTAAAACTTGTGGAACACTAGATAAGCTAATGTATTAAGATATGTGTGGTGTATTAGAGAATTCTCGAAACAAAAGTAGTAATAATATTTTAATTTTTTTTTATTGCTTAGATGTGTGGACAAGCTCACAGCCCACCTGGTGTTAAGTGGTTACTGGAGCCCATGGACATCTACAACGTAAATGCGCCACACACCTTGAGATATAGTTCTAAGGTCTCAGTATACTCACAACGGCTGCCCCACCCTTCAAACCGAAACGCATTACTGCTTCACGGCAGAAATAGGAGGGGCGGTGGTACATACCCGTGCGGACTCACAAGAGGTCCTACCACCAGTAATTTTTGACGTTAGTGTTAGTGTAACCGAATAACAATGTCAGTTTTCTAATAATTCGATATAGCTATTTGATATTTCTTGAGTCGCTACATAAAGTGCACAAACTTGAGGGTCAATAAACTTAGTTGCTTATAAAATTGTTTAACGTAATTCTTCAAAATCTTTCACACAAGTATCAAACTATTTAAGCGATATTTACTGGCACGTAATTACGTACCTACTTACGTAAACTCACTTGATGTACCACATATTATCATAATGAATACTCTATGAGTGGTTCCTTGACTAGGTAACCATTAATTTAATAAGTGTAGTCAACGACTCTTTCTCTTTCTTGTCCGTTTCGACAATGTTAACAAGAAAAACGGATAAATAAGCTAACGATTGACAGCATTTTTATGGCTTCTACAACTACAGCATATTTTATGTCGCTTTGAAAAACAAGTTCTGCGTTGAACGCTCCATAAAAGTGAACACTAAATATACTTACTGACGCTAACAAAATCAAACGTATTCATACAGCACTCATAAAAATATAAGAGTCACTTTACATATTTATATGAGGAAATGCTGTACATTTCCATATTAAAACTACCTTACCGACTCCTTTCCGTGACTGGCAAAGCGAAATAGGTCAGACTAGCGTCTCCACTTTTCGTGAAGACCGTTCGCCGTCACGCAATTTTCTTAAAATTCTTGAACGTAAAATTAAAAGAATATTACAGTGAAAGTTTTTATATCCATTTAAGAGGTTTATGAGGTTTCTAGTTATAGTTTGGAATTATGGTTACTCAATTTTAATTAAAATTTTGAACACGTATTTTTTATTTCTCGAGCGACACTATTTCACTGTCTTTCTTCGTAATAAATTACGGTATATTTTGTGATATAACATTTCATACGTAACTTATCAGTATGAATTATTTATATTCTTTCTTACTAGTTTATACTTCTTGAAATGACTTCTAAAAATGAAAAACCTTATTATATTTTAAAAGGATTTAGTACTTTTAATCTTTACTTACTTTTAATCGGAAATAATCGATACCTGTTTGGTCTCGAACCGATTGTTACGAAGTCACGCGATATATCGTTAAAAATTCACCTACCAATGAGAAAGTTCTAGAAATTTTAAATTAAACAACATAACCTCTGAAAATATTTGACTGTGTATACTGCACTCCTGCGGGCGCACTAAAAGTAATGTTTGTTGAACATTTTAACCCTTTTTTTTTTCTAATGTTACCTTAGTTCAACAGTATTAGTTCGGACCGAGACTGACAGACAGGATCCTCTAAAGGGTGTTTTAATTAAGTTCTCAACTTTCTTGCACCACTTTATAGCAGGTACATGGAGCTTTTCGTACTAATTTTGTAACAAGTGGCTTAAGTTTTAATTAAAATAGGCGACATAGTTCGTTCGCATTACGAAGTTTATTAAATTGTGACCTGTGTTAGTTATGAGTGAACAAAAACTCAGGTTTATGGCATAGTGTGATTTTAATTGCGTCCCCCGATATTAGTAGGCAGCGGCTTGGCTCTGCCCCCCCTGGCCTTGCTGAAGTCATCATCACGTGGGCCGTATGCTCGTCTGCCTACAAAGGCAATTTTTTTTTAAATATGAAACTGATTGTATTACGTTATATTCCCCATGTACTACAATTACCCTATTATGTACCGTATAAATAGTAAGAAACGGTAATCAAATTATTTTTCATAAAGAACCAATGAACGGCTGTAATGTAATGTAGTAAAAATTTTAACAGAATAAAATTTTGTAATCAATTTGAGATAACATCATCAAGTTTTATCCGTACGGAAGTTGTAAGCCGCGTTATCTATGATCTCATTTTTGCCTTTTGAATGTATCCGTTGCGCAGCTCCAAGACAATTTAACTTTACCTGAGCGCCCCCGAGATTCATAGCGGCCTAACTAAGCGAACCTCTTGTGAATTTTGTATTTGTGCGTGACTTCAATCATAAAGACAACGCTATAAAACATGCTGAGATTACAAATCCACAACGCATACATTATGTCTGAAGAAGCCAGGGAAGGATACATAAATATAAACATTTGTAAATAGCAATTGTATTTATATTTTAAGGAAACACTTTCCCGAGAGATTTAATTAAAATACTAATAGCATATGTTTTTTTTATTGCATAAATGGGTGGACGATCTCACAGCCCACTTGGCGTTAAGTGGTTACTGGAGCCCATAGACATCTACAACGTAAATGCGCCACCCACCTTGAGATATAAGTTCTAAGTTCTCAGTATAGTTACAACGGCTACCCCACCCTTCAAACGGAAGCGCATTACTGCTTCACGGCAGAAATAGGCAGGTTGGTGGTACCTACCCGCGCGGACTCACAAGAGGTCCTACGTCCAATACGTGTGGACACTGGACCTCAAAGGGTTAAGATTTAGTCGACGGACGACCGTAAAATTCAATTCCCTATATTACTATAGAATTACTTATACCCTTGGTTGTATTAAAAAATCACATAAGGAATATATTTGTGAATACGTGTTAGATATAATACGTATTTGCTTATTGTAATGGATTATTCTTACATTACTCCAAGTTCACCCTGTCTTCTTATCAAACAAACTTTGAAAGTTTTTGCAAAACCAATTCTCCTAATACTGAAATTAATTTCTTACAACACATTACTTATGTCTTAAATTAGTGTGATGTTTCATTCCAAATGCCAATTCTGATACCAATAAAATTCCAAATAAGTTGATAATTTTTACCATAAACTATTTAACTTGTAAGATGTAAAATTGCAAATTATGAAATTGACGTTTTTTATACTAAACCAGATGTATCATATTATACTAGATGTACATATAAATCAAGTCACCAACCATCTGACAACACAACGAGTGTGCCATCTCCCACCTTGAGCCATGAGGTCTTAATCTTAATTAGATTGTACATGGATAGATGTATTGTATACATATTATGTGTATAATATAAACGAGTATATAATAACTATGCTTATGTACGAGTTTGAGTTTTATTACACGATACTGTTGCTTCATCGTTAAATTCGTTAGTGAGCTTACTCGTATATCAGATATTTACGAGTATTTCCTTAGTAAAATTGGAATGGATATCATCATCTCAACCTGCCCACTGTTCAATGCTAAATATGTCACTCCAGTGCGGTCGGTCCGTTGAGATCTGCATTCAACGTAAAAATAATTACAAAATTAAAAATAAACGATTTAAGTATTTGAAATTTTATTGATATCGGACTTGGCATTTAGAATCAATCATCATAATAGATGAGACATAAGTAATTTCATATATAATTGTTTCATATATAATATAATTATTTCATATATCGTCTTCTCGCATTAAAACTGTATAATCTCAAAACTTACTAATTTTACAGGAGAGTGCTTTAAAGGTTTAACATGTAATATTTTTAATATTAATCATATTTGCAAACTTTTATTTTTTATTATTTACATTATCTGTATTTTAAAGTAAGATAAAATTATGTATTAATTTTGTTGATAATAGTGATAACATAGGTAAACTAACAAAAAAACCTAAAGCTAAACTACGCTCTTTTGACGGTATTTATGAGAAAAATACTAGGTGATACCAAATGTTTACGCATATTAACTCAGTTTCGAATATTTTTAGAAATTGTACACTTTGAATGCGAAAAAGATATTAATATATCAATCCCTTAATGACACAAATGTTTACATGACACCAGTGATCGGTTCATGTTGTCGAAAGGCAACCTTTTAATCAAGTTTTGATGGTTTAGTAAAAACCTTCCCATGTAGTAATCACGGCGACTAATTAACCAACAACGATTGCTGTTTTACTAACGAGTTCACATCACAAGATACATCATCGGTACCTGGTTTTTTCGCCTGTCATTTAACTCGTCCAACCGGGTTTTTTTTTTACAATTACGGCAACAGGTTCTAGTTATTTATCGAGTTGTTCGTGTCTACTTAAATGCCTATCGGGCCAACAAAATTTTTCGAATGCCCATCACGTGTATTATACAGAAACAAATATTATTTGAAGAATTTTTATGTGTTAAACGAGCATTTTATTAGTATAATGAATCGGTATATTGCCTTATCAGGTTGGTTATTAAAAACAAGTTTTGAATAGGGAAACATTCATCCTAAGCGTCGCTTTTAATTAATTTCTAATGCACTCTCTTTCGTCAGACCGGTTAAATGCGATTATGAAAGATATTTTTTAAGTTTCAAAAAGGGTGTATTCAATCGATATAGTCATGTAATAAATTAGTTCTATACTTTTTGATGACTTTTATAGTAGGTCCCGTGTTGTAGTAGGCCGCGTGTTATAGTAGAGCGCGTGTTATAGTAGATTCCGTGTTATAGTAGTTCGGGTGTTATAAGTAGGTCGCATGTTATAGTAGGTCGGAATCGGGGTCCCGTCCGTGACTCAGCCCCCTAAGAGCTTCGGGCTCCACCCTCTTTTTGCGGGGAGGAGGGGGAGGGGGGGGGTCTAGCTCGCCTGTAATAGGAACCCAGTCGATGGTAGGTCGCGTTTCCCCGATCGCTCCGGTAGAAAGCGTAGCGCAGCGCCATCAAGGCGGATTCCCGGCTCGTCGACTGAGGGAACCGGTGGTAGTGTCGGTGGCGGCCGCCGGTCCGGCATCTGAGGGACGACAGGATGGATGTCTCTATACCCCCAACTGGGCTCCAGCCCGATCCGGGGTAGGGTGCCGGTTGTAAGCAGCAGGAGTTTTAGTGAGGTTCAACCCTCACACCCGCCATGTAGGGGGAGATCCAGCAATTTTCTCATGTGGAAAAAAAAGGTCATCTACGGTAATTTATCATTGCATGTGCAATATAGAAGTTGCCTAAATTACAATATGTAACTAATTATGTACTTCCAGCGAAGCAGTAATGCGTTTCGATTTTAAGGATGGGACAGGCAATATGTTATACGATTGAGATGATGGTTTCCGAGTGGTTACATAGTAAAATCAGGCTCCGGTATTAAAACCGGGTGCCCTTGAGTTCGTACACCGCAATTTCAGTCACTATTCTCAATTCCTCTCATTTTTAGGCACTTACTGGTGTTTGGGTTGATCCCGCACTTTTATATAGAAGGTAACGCGATTCTCTACCCATTTATTCTGAGAAAGAGTATTCCGATTTTAGGCTACTGGGAGCTATTATACAACTGAGACTTTAATCTCACATTTCGATCTATTTCACCAAATTCGTGAACTAGAAAAAAATAGTAGATATGACTATTACAGGGACAAAAAAAAAGAACATGATTGACAATTAATGAAACTGATATACGATACATTGTCAAACGAAAATAAAATTGTAGTAGCTACCCATTAAATAATATTTAGTAATTATATATTTTGAAATACGTGTATAAATTCGTACATAATACTAATGAATACTAGCAACTTCCAGTAAATTATATAAACACTGAGCTATCCTCTTATTTGCTGACCATAAACTTAAAAGCAAATAGAAATTGATGATATTTTTCCTCGACGTAATGCAAGCTGTGGATAGACGCGATCTGTGGAAGAATGTCGCCGGTCGGGCTCGGCGGCTTCATAAATATGGAGCTAGTGATTACACGTCGGTACTTACAGAGTTTTTGTACCGCACCCTCTTGAGTATCAAGGCGATCCTCTTTGAACGTTTCGTTCAAAATTATAGGCTCAATACCATACTTTAATTTACCATTGTGTGTTAATGGTTATTTTTAAATGAACGTTTACAATTTTTGTACAACGTTACAATTACAAAAAAATATGTAAGAAACCTATCAAAGATATATCTTTGAGGTTTATAATTATTATGTTTTTATTGAACTAGTTAGACGAAGCTCACGTCCTGTTTTGTATTCATCCATACTAGAACTTATATCTGAAGTGACCTACAACATGAATGCCCTACTGTCGAACCAAAATCGAAGTCTTGATTGGATTTCTACGATTCTCATACCGTTCAATGCGAAGAACACGTTTGGTTCGTAGCAGTAATAGCTAGGATGTTATCAAATATCCGTGGAGCTAGCGGGAGTCAGAGATACATAAATTAAACTTTTTTTACTTTGAGATCCTATATCCTCTCTTGATACAGATCGAGCACTAAGCGTGCGGCAAATATCCAACAAAGACCAAAACACGTTTTGCAATACAGTCACTAGATTACACTCCATATAGCATAATATCAGTGGTGAGTTTAATCGTCGATAATAAAACCGAAGCGTAGATAAATTACGATGTTAAATACTAGATTACAGGCTAAGTGTAAGCTACTTTTACTTACGTTTGTACTAGTATCAAGTATAACTATGCTAGTTTTATTAAGTTGACGCCACGCGGGTTCACCTACTATAAATTGGGACTATAGGAATGTTTCAGACACATGATGTTTTAATTAGATGCTACTGTACAAACTATGTTTACAGTTGAAGTTAATTTCTTTACCTAATAATTACTACATCGCAATATAAATGCCCCTTGAGATCCAAGGATGAAGTCTTGATTGTATTGTGTAATTATTGTCCTGTTTCAAACAGCTTCGCGGCAGTAACATACAGGATGATGATATGGACCTGTGAGGGCTTACAATGCACTACAACAACAACTCATGGTGAGCTCACCATTGATAGGGAGAAGTTCCTACTAGAAATCAATTGAGCCAATTGTCCAGTCCATAACAACCCCGAAATGATCATGTGTTCCGATTTAAAGAGTGATATAACCATTATTCCTTGTCTGCTGTTAGCTGAAAAATACAGCCCGAATTTAAATAAGACAAAAAAAAGTTCCGCATAAGTTTCTCATCGCGTCGAATAAATTTGAATGTAACACGAATTGCAAACAAAAGAACATGAATAAAGTATTTTCGGATTACATCAGTAGGCCGAATCGTCAACTCATCAGAGTATTTGTCGAAGAATCAAAAGGGAATTCGGTTCCATCTCATCACGGCAATCCCTCGAGGCGCATAGTAAAGGTTGGAACCGTACAACGCCCCAAGGCGGAAAGCAATATATCGCGAAACCTGGAATCTAGAGGCTCGTTTATGCTACTCGTATATAGAAACAATTTGATAAACCGTATGATAGAAAAAAAATAATAGGACAATCTAATATCGAATTTGGACAACCCAAGTGATTTTTCCATTCATATTATTAAATAGACAATAGTCAGTAGAGGGTTATACGTGGTTATAAGGATCGAGGGTTAAACAACGCCCAGCTACAAAAACTTTGTACATACATAGCCTAAATCAATAATTTCAAAATCATATGGATTTGAATAAATTTATTTGCACAACAAAGTGCTGATAAATTTACTCAAACTGTTTGCTTTACGGGGCACGTAATAGTTTTTGAATGACACCCGAGGGATAACTTTTTGTGTGCCCGTTTATGTAACACTAATATTTGACAGTGAAATTATAATATATACATATTTATGTCTATATACATATATATGTATATGTATATATGTAATACCTATGTTATTTATTATTATTTAGATCGGATCTCGTCCTAATTCAGATTTGCATCGAATTCCTAGTTGAAGTGTTTACTTCCAAATGTAATTTCATAATTATTAAATACTAAATTAGAGTACGATTTCTTTTGAACTAAGTAAGGGAATTTCAACTCTCATATTTGAAGAAAACTTATTAAACGATAGAAAATATATCTGATGTACTTAAGAACCTGATTACAGAGACTATTACTACGAAGTAAACAAACCTATCCGAACCGATTTCGTTTTCTTGTGACATTCCTGATTAGCAAAGTTCGATTAAAGGAAGCCCGCATAAGATTTTTTCTTTTGTCTCAATATATTTTACGATTTTGTTTGTAATACATTAACAAAACTTTGTGGTACTGGAACACATAAGATAATCAAAATGTAATTTCTAAAATTTAGAAATTAAATAATAATAATAGTTCTATTTTTATTTTTTATTTATTGTTTAGATGCGTGGACGAGCTCACGGCCCACCTGGTGTTAAGTGGTTACCGGAGCCCATAGACATCTACAACGTAAATGCGTCACCCACCTTGAGATAAGAGTTCTAAAGTCTCAGTTTAGTTACAACGGCTGCCCCAGCCTTCAAACCGAAACGCATTACTGCTTCACGACAGAAATAGGCAGTGTGGTGGTACCTACCCGTGCGGAGTCACAAGAGGCCCTACTACCAGTAATTACACAAAATAAATTTTGCGGGTTTGGTTTTTATTACACGATGTTATTCCGTCACCGTGGAAGTCAATCGTGAACATTTGTCAAGTACGTATTTCATGAGAAAAATTGGTACCCGCCGGCGGGATTCGAACACCGGTGCATCGCTAGATACGAATGCACCGAACGTCTTATCTTTTAGGCCACGACGACTTCTAAAACTTCTTCTTCTCCTTCGGTTCTGAAACATCATCCAGCCAATGTCTGTAACAAAACGGTCGTGTACCCCGTTTTGAAATACGGAACAGCTATTATGCAATACAATTGACAACTCAACCTCAGATCCTAAGACGGGTGTCAGTCACACCAATCCCTACACCCGCCCAATTCGCGTTACAATCTCCATGTGCTTCAATACCCACTTAACACCGGGAGGGCTTGAAGCACATCTATATTATATAGAGCAATAAAAATAAACTAGCGTGAGAAACCAGCATGACACCGCCAACCCACGAATGACATACAAGATTACGGTATGTTTTCGATCTGAACTCGAATGTAATTTTGATCACAATCTCAGTCAACTGTCTTGACATTTTCCTCCGGACTTTAGGAGTACTTGAGCTTGTTGAAAGACAACAAAAGACATGTAGTTAGTTAACTTTGTTTGCATCTATGCAACGGAAATGTTACTTGCAAATTTTATCTATTCTTATATTCTCGAATGCAAAATATATTGCCATCCATGTAAATTGCACGCTTAACATAGTTTCTGTTCAAAACTATATAATAGTTCTTAGGTTCTCGTTGTAAATGGGTACACGGTATTTTTCAGAGCTTTTCAAATAAAGTTTAAGTCTTAAGTGACACATTTTCTGTCTGAAGTTCTCTTTATAATCTTAAAAGTATTTGTACATCAGTGCTGCTCTAAATTTACTGTCACTATTATATTGTTCAGCATTAGAAAACGTAATTACATAGTATTTTTGCATTCTTTTACGAATAAACTTTATCACATCTGTAAATCTGTTATCACAACAATCACTAGCTGAGACAGCAATTGTGGTTTCAGCACTAATACAATGTTCAATATGTTAGCAATGTCGCGGTATTCTTGATAGCTTGACCAAGGTTTCCATCGTTTTTGCTCTAGCTCATTTCTAAGTATAAACAAGCAAAAGACATAAAATATAAATCAGCTGTTTATTTCGTTGTAACGATGTTAGACAACGAACAAATTGAGCTCTCTTATTACGTTACGAAAATTCCGTTAATTCAAGACGATTTCACAGAAACTTCTGAACAAATAAAAAGAGCTAACATTTGCTTTCACGAATTAGTAAGGAGATCGTAATCGATCGAACAGATAAAGTACTCAGCAAAAAGTACACAAGCGTTACATTGGTATTTTCGTAATTGATTGTTTAAACACAAATTTGAGTAAATTTTAAATACAGCACAACGAAATGCTTTCGGTAACCATTTGCTAGTGAATTATTGTTGTGTAATTGTAATCGGTTAATAGTCTTGCGTCGCATACTGTTGGTTCACATTGAACATTCTAGCGTTTCCTCTCAAAACTTTAAGGAATTCCTGTAACCAAATTTAAAATTTAGCTGTAACTTCTATACGGCTTTCTGTTCGCTTACGTAATAACTATCTAATCTTGTATCTAACCTATTACCTACCGTTTGTGGTTTCATTTATCTATTCCTGTCCGTGTCTTTGCATGTATCCGATTAAGTAGAAACTATGCAGCAGATTCTTGGCATTGCAGGGATGTATTCTAGCACAGTAGCATCAACGTTTGAGGTTTGCATAAATTGTTGTAGATAGATCTTCAGATATTTCGTGTTATCACCCTACTTACAAAGTTAGCTAGATTTTAGCCTGCCACCTCGTTCTTTGAGGGTCTTTCGGAAGAAACGTGTAACTTTTCAGTAATATTAGCAACGTATAAATTAAAATCTTTTATTCAAAGTTTTATTCAGTAAAACCAATGTGATGTAAATCAACATAATATAATATCAACAGATCCAATGCCCTTGACTCGCCACAGAACACTATTCGTTTGACGACCTTGCACATTCAGTACACTCGTATGTAATACAATTTATTATGCATTAGAACTTTTCGTTCCTCTTAATATACACAATCAGAGTCAAATAGTGGGAGTATATAACAGGTTTATAATAACAAAAGAACGTCTATGATTTTAACAATATAAGTGAAGCATGTCTTACATTCGAAAAAAAAAAAAAAAAATCAGCAATATACTATTGTAGCGGGTTCGGACTAAAATAAATTGTTGTTGACTTGTATGTATTCCATCCATAACACGTGAAAACTTTCTCGATGTCGTTAGATTTATAATGTTTTCACTTGACTTATTTATAAAGAAGTTGAAAACGTAGAAGTGAATTGTATTCTTGATCTCCTGATTCCGCTGAGCAGTGAGCGCATTGTACATTTTCTAGGCAATTATATTCCCTAATTATTCGATGGTAGCCTAAGGGGCTATTTCAGCCTCCCGCGGACGAGTAGATGAGCTCACGGGATCAACCTGAGATAATTGGCTAACACCAGCTCTAGTGCTTCGCACAATCTACCAGCAGATCGGAATCGCAACTGTGGGCGGGCAGTGGGCAACAGTTGGTGAGCTGTGTTAGTTCGCTCAAATCTTCGTCGTAATCGACAAGTGCGATGACGACGGTGAACTGTGCTTGAGAAGCCTAATAACACCGATAGTGGATCCGGGGGGACCGCCAACACATGTTTCCTGGGTCGGATATGTAACTAGCGGCGGCCACGATAAGAGGGTTACCGTGCTAGTCAATATTTAAAATTAGAAGCATGCAATTTCATACGACACCAAAAAGTAATATAGATTACATTGTACGTTCCGACAACAATGGCCAAGTATGTCCAAATTCCACTTACTTCATCAACAATGCTACATATAGTTTAATGACAGCTTTCATGGCACTGTTCGATCGTGACTAGACGATTTGGTTTCAATAGGAAAGTTATTACCGGCACATTTATTTGAATACGTGGGTGCTTGCACAACAGCCGCTGTTGCTGTAGTACTATGAATGTGTATGTTAAGTCATGAATCAGGGTGCATTAAACTCTAGACTGAGTCATCTAGGTTAGCTGTTAGATTATCGCTAGACGCAGGGTTATTGTCAATGGTTGTCGAGAACAACTCGTCAATTGTGTCGATTTACGTATTAAAGTTGAGGTTATTCAAGCAATTGAGAATAGTTTCTTTTTTAAGCTTTATTATTATTTAAATTTTCTAATACGATTTATTTATTGTCAACAGTCTGACAAATATCTATGAAATGTAAATGTATATACTGACTTACGTACAATTGTCCTAAAGAAGTTCAAAGAGCCAATAAAAATGACAAAGCTATAAACTATACATATAAATAAAATTGGAGGGTCTGTTTGTAATATTGAAATAACCGCTTTTTACTACATGCATATGAATATATATACGGTACATACACCAAAATAACATTTTTTACAATTTTTATCTGTATGTCTGTCTGTTTGTTCCGGCTAATCTCTGGAACGGCTCGACCGACTTTGACGGGACTTTCACCAATAGGTAGCTGATGATATAAGAAGTAACTTAGGCTACTTTTTTCAGATTAGTTTCGCCCCGCGGCGTCACCTGCGGTACGACAATAATCGCAGGTAACATCGCGGGAATCACCTAGTAAATTATAAAAGCCGCTGCCCAGTTTGAATCAAGAAGTCGGCATTTCTGATGCATTTTATTTTCTATTGCATCCCTCTAATCTAACTGACGATAGACGATGACCTTACGAACTAGCAACACATCTTACTTACTTACTATTTGTTAATATGATATATTCGTAAATTGAGGTAACAAGGTAGTGGTTTCAAGATTCAGTGAAGAGTTCTTAAGGCTAGCACGAGCCGTGTCGCGACCTCTCTAATTTTCAAGAGCTCCATGTGTAGAGGCATTGTGCTCAATTATAACATGCGACATAAAACGAAGACTCATTCTAGTTTTCTTGAATTTAAGTTACATTTGAACTATAAGGTTAAAAAAATTTACCTGACAAGTATCAATTCTCGACTGAGTATCCTCAAAGTGAGCATGACCCTACTTCGCAAATTCTCTACTTTAGTCAATTATTCGATTTTACATAATTGTGTTACAATAATTATAAATACAATGTACAAAACAATACTTTTACTACATTACTCTTCTTTAAACTTCTACTTGTAAGTTCATAATCGACAAAATGATTTAGATTTCTGCCGTGAAGCAGTAATGCGTTTCGGTTTGAAGGGTGGGGCAGCCGTTGTGACTATACTGAGACCTTAGAACTATATCTCAATGTGTGTGGCGCATTTACGTTGTAGATGTCTATGCTCCAGTAACCACTTAACACCAGGTGGGCTGTGAGCTCGTCCACACATCTAAGCAATAAAAATAAAAATAAAAGATATTAAAACTCGTATAAATACATAATTAAAACATTGTTTTACCGTTAAAACTACGTGCCGGTTTTTATCATTTCTTAATATATTAGTAGGAACGTCACGTCTTTTGTGGAATGCTAATAATAAAAAATTAAGACTTTATTGCTTTAATGACTGTTAATACCAACGTGATACAGATCGGAAACAAACACATTGTTTCAAAGCACGTTTGACCCTCCATCGCTTTAACACCGGTGATCCTAAGTAAACATTGATTAATAGGCGGAACGAGCTCTTGTTTTAGTTCAACATAAGCGAACCGCGTTAACAATTCAACTAATATACGAAATATTTTAACATTATTAGTTAGAATATATTTAAAGACAACACTGAACGTTGCAAAAGTAGTTCATAGGAAGAGTAGCGTGTAATATCCGCGCGATCTCGCTCTCAGAGTTTGCCTCAAGATTTGGTAATGTTTTGATGCGTTTCAGTGCTAAACGATCACCGACTCCAAAATCACTGACTTACATAAATGCATGCACACAAGAAAGACCAGACAAAGACCAGTATTACCATCCGATGATATGCAATTACCATTCTATGCGTTGCGTTTAATGCAGACGTACACTATCCAAGCAATGGTGTATGAACCGCTTGATGCCAATTGAAATGAATGTAATGGAAAAGTGATATTACGTTTCTTATGGAAATATAGTAAACTGTTAACGTTTATTTAGTTTTCTTGACAAACAGACAACATTGTAGAATTTGTAACCAAATTTACATATACGCAACACCAAAAAGCTTGGACTTATATTTATAATTAACTAGGTGACCCGGCAGACTTCGTAGTGCCGATAAATAAAAGACCTAAACTTTTCGAGGACACATCAAAGGAAAAACAAAATTGTTATTTTTATTTAATTCCGAGAATTTTCATATTTATGTACCTTTTAAACCTTCTCTGGACTTCCACAAATAATTTAAAACCAAAATTAGTCAAATCGGTCCAGCCGTTCTCGAGTTTTAGCGAGACTAACGAACAGCAATTCATTTTTATATATAGAGATAAAGCTAGTATGTTTAAAGGTTACGACAATACGATTTAAATAATAATTTATGTATTCAGTTACATGATATTACTCCGAAAAATGATTTTCTAAACTATACAATTAACAATAAACGAAACTAGTACCAGTTTTCGTAATAAAAAGTAAACCTGAAAGAACTTTTTTCACAATAATATTTCTCCTTCAAAAAAAAAGATTAAATATTGTGATTAAAGCAACTATGCCAATGCGACAATCGCTGTTTTCTAAAAACGTAAACAAATTTTTTTTCCATCGAATACATATTATATTATAAAAGATATCAAAGTTGAATCATAAAGGAAATAAATGAAAGACATCTTCAAAACAGTCGCCTCTGTGAGATTACGACATCACCGTGGGCGGTTGAAAGTGGGACTGAATCAATCATAAAACACATTGTTCTCCGCCGGAGACCTGAATTATTCTAGAAACTACACGTCTGATATTATTCGGGAACAACCTATTTTCTAATTACAATAGTTATGTAGAAGGCTGTGAGCAGACTAGCTTGTCGCTCGCCGTGACACCTAAAGCCCTGTGTCACGACACTACTGTCTAGTGTCTGGGGAATTATGGACTGAGTGCGCCGTCATCGCACGTCGAGAATGTATTAACTAGGAAATGTTGAGCATGCTAATTGTATTCGGTACGTTTGTTTGTTAATTTTATGTGCTGTCACACACATCACATCTCTTACTCACAGATATTACAAGTCTTTAAATTTTACTGTTCACATGTTTTTTATACATATAGACAGGCCATTTTTAATGTAAAATCTCGTTATAGAGATATTGAGATCCTGAGAAAAACATAAAATACGTAATTGTTTTTTTTTTGTTTTTTCGAGTCCTAGATTTACTTAATTGAAATTACTTTTATGGTTAAATCTCTTGTTTTTTATTTTTACCTCTACTTATCCAAGACCTGAGATTCTCTTTTAAAAAGAGAAAGATAAACAGATTGTTAAGGATGTAATACTGCAGCCCGCATTTGACTAAACAAACGTTGATTAGAGTAGAGGTCGTAAGATAATCTACATTGATCGTATCGTTGCATTGTTCGCAATACAGATGTCACTTCAACAAGATAATAAATACAACAGTATAGTTTAATCTGATTTACTTTGAAAGTATTATATATTTTCATAAACTTATGTTAACTTAGGCGATGTTTTCCTTTTTCCTACTTATGCTGATAGCCTTGAGAGGCTATTTCAGCTTCGCCCTAACGTTTGTAGGTGAGCTCACGGGGCTCAAACCGGAGAGTTTTGACGAGCACTTAGGTAAATGTATTGTTAAGTGGCTATCGAACCCAATACACACCACAAAATAAAGCCGATGCCCACCTTGAGATATGAGGTCGAGAACTCATTTAATTGGCGACAACTATTGTATCTATAATACTGAAATTTTCTTAATTGCATTAATTGGACGAGATTAATACCCAAATGTGGTTACGTCAACGCATTTTGGCACATGCGGTTTAAGTCTCAAACGTATTGTAATGGGAACGTATATAATATGATTGGTTCATGTCAGAAATGTACTCATAATATGCGCTACCCTACCAGAAATAACGCTAATCCATTAATTTTGTTTATTTCATTTTTATTACAAGTGGAACATGAGCACCAATTCCACTTGCTCATCTTTGCCAATTAGCACAGTTATAAATTTAAATCGAAGCACACTTTAATAACAAACCTAAATATAAAAATGATAAGTTTTTTCTGGTAATCTTAGTCTATACTTATATGTATTGGGGGAGGGTGATGGGAGAGATGTGCTCCGCACTAAACACTTCGCTTTCCCCCCTTTGCCTTTTCATGAGTTCTGTCTCATGTGAGGTTTGGACGTTGGTTGTTGAGCGACAGGAGGTTTTAGTCGGTTCGACTCCGACATGCTCCGCCCGCCGTCCCCAGTGGAGGGCGGAAGTCCGGCGATTTCCTCCTGACCAAAAAAAAAATAATACTTATATGTATTAAGCCAAAATAATGAAATTATCGTATTGCCATCTGTCCTTCACGTGGATGTAAGCTTTCAAAGTAATTCAACGGTTTGATGTTCATGAAAATTACGTTATAAATACGATTCAAATTGATAAAAGAATTAAAAAAAAAAGAAATTGACAATTATCTAACGTTAAACACACAGTAATCGATCTGGATGGGGTCTAAGCTAGTAAGTGCTCCATCATCCGTCCGTAATGTTAGTATACTCAACTAAATTTCCGTCTTAACTTTCCTCATAAGTAAGTGGTGGTGGTGAGGTGTGCTCTATACGCACGAGTGAGCATTGCCATTGAGTTTATTTCTCCGTCCTAAATAAAAACACCTCATAATTCATGCAATAAATAAAATCCATTTGCCTGAATAAAAATGTGATATTCTTATATATAATTCTTTGGCTTTATTATTATTGCAATTGCCACATTTAACAGAGTAGTACAATAGTCATTAGTAAATGGTACCACAATGGCGCTTAGAACTACAGGCAAGTGTCGCGAACTTTCGAACAAAGAGACCCATTTGCATATTGCACTTTGTTTTATTGACAACCGACATTCAGCCTGTATAAAGTTCGAAATTAAATTTCTGCAAATTAGGAAGTGTTAATTCTCCAATTTTATTACAAAAATTAATATTTCTTACCAATCACCAATTTCTGAAAGTATAATGATTGGGATCAAGTACGGACCGATTTCAGGGTCTGGTGTTAAGTAGTTACCGAGTCCCATAGACAATAAATACAACGTGAATACTGTCACTCAATGGTCAAATACGAGTTCTATAACTGCGGCCCCGATCTTTAAATTAGAACGCAAAATTGTGTATGTCCCGGCACAAAAAGGCGTGATGGTAATTGCGCAAAATTATAAATCTTTCATATTTGATTTTTACCATACCATGAATTCCATTTTATCGCGGAAGCTGTTCGGGTGTATCTCTCTAATATGTATTTCCTTTGAAAAATTTATACCTGTACGCACCAGCATAGTGAGCATCTCTTGATACTTACAACTTCAATTTCTGACAATGAGTTAAGAATGTTCCTTTATTTAAATTAATTACAAACTTTTAAAGAAAGAATAAAAATTATGGTGTTATTTTGGGAAAAACTTATTGGCTGTCGTTAGAAGTTAATTAAGGCGCGACACTAACATGCACAAGTATAATAATTGATTAAAAATTTGTTTGATGAATACTAACTCTCATATTTACATCGTAATATAGGTTTTAGTACTTACATAACAAAATAATTCAAATGCAAAATTCGTTCTTTTCGTGAATTCCAATTTTCTGAACGAAATGAGAAAATATATCTAAAATTAGAATTTGGAATGCATTGCACGGTGTCTGGCTAGGTAATTACTTGGCTCTACGAAATGCAACAATAACGGAAACCGGCGGAACTCGTAACGGATATTAATATGACGTCACGGAATGCCTCGGTGACGGGAGCCGTTCTTCCGGTATATGGACAATGGTTAAATTCGTTTTGTCACTAACTTTAATATAAGGTTCAAAATTCCCTGCTCTGCTTTACACATGCTCGTATTTGAGTTGAATGTTATACGGACGTTATTCAATAGTTCCATTATTACATCAAAAATTATGTTGCATATAAAAGTACTCCTTTGTGGATTTTTTAATGTACTGTCATAATAATATACTGTCTCAATTTTTTCCGTCAAATGCTCTATTGCTCAAACGGCAAGCGTTCATGAAAATAAGACATCAACATAATAAATATTGTTTTAGTAATAGAATTATAAAATAAATTCAATATGGGTTTTCGGTCAGTTTCATTATTATTGTCAAAATTCCAAAATTGGTAATGTTTGAATTTCGCGTTTAAAATTGGAACCGGTAAAAACATGACTGAGGAAACTAGTTTTTAATTTACTGTCTCACAAATCTGAATCATTTCTAATAAGTAAAAATAATGAGTTGTACATTAAAAAATTATAATAAAATATTTTCATGATAGATTTTCGTAAGCTTACGTAACTGGTTCAAGCTGAAAACAACAAAAACAAAAGAAAACTCATCGCAGAACTACATTTAAATCCGTGTTTGTTATAAAACTCTGAGTGATGAGAAATGAGTAAATCGTTCAAAGTTTCAAGAGCTTTTAAGCACAAACCAAATTGATCGAAAACGTACGGTGATAAAAATTGTCGGTCTATAAAATATAGCAGTTTTATAGATTTTCACACCGGGAAAATCGTTTAATTTCAATGAATAAAAGATTTTAATGCACTGTGATTGTTAAGTTTCTTAATAGCGTAGGTATATGAACGAATTATAGCCTATCTGCTAAAGGCCCTGTTTCGCACCCGAGTCCATAGGAATCATACTGTACAGCCCGCCACCCACCTTGAGACACGAAATCTGAATTTACTGTCTCACCCTTTAAACCTGTATCTACATATTAATAATGTTTTTTACAGTTTATCTATTATTTTTATTGTTTAATCTTACAGCACTATAAAACAAATGTCTTGGGATTATATTTAAAATTAAGCATTCCAATTTCAAATTGATGAATGTCTTATTGAAATTACTCGTATTATTATGTGGCCGCATAATACTTTAAGATTTTAATACTGTGATTTCAAAAGTACATATTTTACTCTATTTAAACGAAGCTACAGTTCTGACGTGAAGGGACACTGCGTGATGGCACGCGTTGTGTCGTCTAACACGTAGGAACGACATGATTCGGTAGTGTAAATTTTACTGCAGGATCCTGAATCAAAACTCACACCAGTAATTCGCAATACCGTTCTTAACTTATTTTAATAGTGGAAGTAGTCGAAATCTGTTAAAACAAAAATTATAGTCAGCATTAGCTCTCTCGATACCAAATTGTATATTTTAATGTAGATATCAATTCCGGTATCATTAGTGACGTTGGGAAAATATTAAAATATTTCGAAATGGAAGAAAGTCCTTGAAACTGTGGGAGAGTCGTGACTAGCTCGCATACTTCGACTGATGTTAGGGCAAGTCTTCATTGTAACCATAGCACAAATAAATGTGATTTTGAATGGTGCTTTTTATATTAAAATAACAATATTTTAGTAAAATTCAAAAGCGTGTTATAAGATTAGAACAGTTACAGTGTACATTTCCAAATTACTAACACAACACACGCCAAAAGTTAAACAATTTTAAATTGGAATGGAATATACTAAAATATAAAACTCGCCCTATCTAATCTGTATCCAATAAAAAAAAAAAAAGTGAAACAATAAACATAAATATATCAATGTCTTCCAATATTTTATTGGTCTATATTTATATACATATACAAGACTGTGATTGTTAAAACGTGATTATTATGCAAACAAATAATGTATTAATATGGACGTAAACAGCGCGTGACTGACCCCTCAGTTTAGCAATAACCCCACGGACGACTTTAACGTAATTGCATAAATAGCTTTTTGTAGGAATTCGTCTTGCTCAATTCTCGGAGGACCTTTTGTGTTGTTTCCGTGAACATTTTGCAATTTCTTTCACGAGAGCGGAAGACCTATAACGTCTGTTATAAATATAACCAAAATGAATTTCTGAATATAAGCCGAAGAGAAGATATTCGTTGTTTTGTCTGGTTATCTACCGACAATTCACTTCAAAGTGCCCCCAAATAGATAATTTGATTTTTTAGAAACCAATTACGAGTATAAGTAAATTGAGCGTTACGCATTATAACAATAAATGTATTGTTGATGTTTTAATTCTACTACTATTTCTTCGTTACTAGTCCTGCGGCACACATTGCAAAGGTATTGAGAAAAGTAAAAAGTACATAGTCAATAAACATACACACGTAGACACACGTAGTTATACGTGTGTGTTGAATACTGTGTATACAATAGTATTCAACACACAAACTTTGCAATTTTTAAAAGGCACTAGCTCACCCGGCAGACTTCGTAGTGCCTCAATCGATAAATAAAAGACCTAAACTTCTAAATAAAATAAACTTAACACAAACAAAATGAATCCGTCCGACGGGGGACACATCAAAGGGAAAACAAAATTGCTATTTTTATTTGATTCCGAGCATTTTCATATTTATCTATTATACCTTTCTCTGTACTTCCGCAAATATAATAATTCAAGACCAAAATTAGCAAAATCATTCCAGCCGTTCTCGAGTTTTAGCTAAACTAACGAACAGCAATTCATTTTTATATATTATTTAGATATCAAAACGTACATTATGAATATTATGATGTGAAATAGTACATTGACATATTTTTCCCCAAGTCTTTATTTAGTATCTGATGGCGGTTTAGGTTATAGTTATAGACTCAAGAATATGAGAAACAAGGTTTTTGGAGTAGTGCTCAAATTTTTTAAGTAATTTTTAAGGTATTTTTATTTACCTAACAACAGACGTGTTGATGTATGTTCAATATTGATGTCTTTGACAAAGCGCTGAAGTTTTCTATTAAAATTATTTTAAGCAACTAAACAACAAAATAAAATATATCTATATCTACGTTTTCTTGTCTTCATAATTGGTAGCCTTAAGCAAATAGAAAATTTACTGTAGCTTAAGATTTATATATGTAGCAACAAAGCGTTTTCTAGCTCAGAAATAAATATTATTGAACCAATAAAGAGAAATGTCGTACACGTATTTTTAGAAATTTTATTTAAATACTGCTTTCGTAATTTATACTTTCTCGTGAAATATTATGTTATTTTTATTACAAGTAGCTTATCTTTAGATAAGGATTTATTGCCTTAACCTATTGTGTGAAGATTACATTAGAATTTTTATGTCACGCCGACGGCAGGGAAAGAAAAATGGTAAGTTGAATATTAAATCGGGCTCTCTCTATTTACAGTGTCTTAGAAAGTCCAATAACGAAAATGTAGAACTTAAGTATAATGTATATTTTTTAAAGTTCATAACCGACAATTTATTTATTTTAAAATCTCAACTTGTTTATTGTTTACTATTTTTAACTATTACTCGTATACATTGTTGTAAACACGCCGTTGTAACAATATTTGGAACTTAGAACTTATATCTCAAGGTGGGTGGCGCATTTACGTTGTGGATGTCTATGGGCTCCAGTAACCACTTAACACCAGGTGAGCTGTGAGCCGGTGAGCTCGTCCACCCATCTAAGTAATAAAAAAACTGTTTTTTTTTATAAAAAGGACAAATAATAACAACAAGTTTTGTCTCAACGAAACTTTACACCAAACCCGACTTTTAAATTAGTTCCCACACATTGTGAGTCACGTATCCGCACGCGACAAAAATCGTCAATAAATTTATGCAGGTGGAAACAAATATGTAATTACGTTGTTCAGGGTCGATTTTACGATTATATATCTGTGTGAATTTACTAATATAGGGACAGCTGCGTTAATCACACAGCTGATTTTACAACTCAAAATATTTTTGTTTTATAGACAACGTAAAAGTTGGCAGGTTCAAGATATAAACTGACGGACGGACTCCATTATAATTATGCGATCGCATAAAAATTACATAATGCTACTTATAATTTTGATACTTTCACTGTAATGAATATTAATAAGTTACTCTACGCTGGCAACCACGGCAGCAGACTCAGTCGCCTAGAAGTTGCCGCTGGTGTTCGATGCACTAAATATAACACACAAAAAGTAAAATGAGCGTTCTTATCGCGAGCGAGCTCCTACGAACAACAATCAACTAAGCAAACATATTTATTACGGTGTATTTTCCAATCTAAAAAATATACAAACACTAACACAATTATAATACTATACTATACTGATACTATATCAGTACTATATTACACATAAAAATAAATAGTGAAATATATGTACTTAGTAGGTAACATTTTACATAACTTCCAGATTTAAAAAAAAAAGTTGTTTGTTCTAAAGTCAACAATATGCAGTTAAACATTTATCGCTTTCCTGAACGACGTGGGACTGCATTCTATTGTTTTGCTAATCCCAGGCCTATTCCCAAGAAGAGTTGACGTCAGACACGCGCCGGTCTTAAAATTGTAGGTCAAATCAAATTAAAACACGAATAAACGTTCCGCTGACAAGGTATCGTGGGACAAGGGCATGAAGAAGTAACAACGAAGCATTTAATTATCCTCTAATATTTTTTCTTTGACTTGACATTTTAGAATAATTACAACTGTAGCGAAATTTTACATAAGCGCTTACCAAGTAATTACCCATTTTTATGGTTCGGAAATAATTATTCAGCCCATTTAAAAAGTTTCATTTAATCCGGAAACTGTTTTTGGCAGTTTAACTAACATACTCTCTTCTTATACATAATAATTAGGCATTCCACAGAAAATTCCGGTTTATTTCCGATAATATTTTAGTAGTTGTTCCAAACCATATAATTTAAGAAATTCATTATGAAGAGCATAAGTAAGTAATTAGAACTGTAATGTTTGTTGGCAGTTTTTGACAAACGAAATTTGATATGTGAGTTGGAGTGAAATTTAATCATTTTTTTGGTTCAACTATTTTACCCTTCAGATCGACTCATTAGAAAAAAGGCAGTATGCTGATATCCCCACCTATATAGACTTACAATACATACTCCTGTCAGTGAAATTAAGAGCGGGAAAAGTAATTAATTGTGTGGAGCATATTCATACCGCTGATGCCGTTGAGCTGAGGTAATGTAATACAAGCAAGAAGGCCGGGGTCCCGCACCTGTACCCGTGACAAATAGTCGAACAAACTATTAATGTAGCATTCCTCTATGTCTTCCCATAAATCTATGGAACGAGAATGCTTTAGAAACATCAGAAGATTTATTTCGATCGTCTCAGGGAAAGGAAACATGCATTAATCAGTTTTTATAACGGGCAGTGCCACGGTAATATGTAAATAATTGAGAAATTATGGTGGAATCTGAAACAATTCCTCGGAATACCATGCGCATTCTTCGAAAAAGCGGCGCGTCATGATAACCCTCTCATCGTGGCCGCCTCTATCTGCGTATCCGACTCAGGGCGACGAGGCAACCCATAACCACCGTCGCCCAAAACATGTTGTACCGGATTCTCCAGATCCACTCCCGCTGTCTAAGCACCGGTCACCGTTCCCGTCGAACTCTTCAAATAGCTCATCAAAAAGTACGACATGCAACCTAGCCCACAGACACAACTCACTGAGTTGCTTGTCGGATCTTCTCAGTGGGTGGTGATTCCGATCCGATGGTAGCTACAGTGAAGCCCTGCTCTTGCTAGGGCTAGTGTTAGCAATTTTTCTCAGGTTGAACCCATGAGCTCACCTACCCGTCCGAGCATAGCCGGAATAACCCTTTAGACTACAAGCGATTAGATATAGGAAAAAAGAAGAAAACCATGCACGGAATATGTAGCATACATAATACATATAAATACTAACGAGAAAGAACTTTTTTAAACACATAAGGCTCTAAGCGGTCCGTAATTTATAACTGGAAGCACTTGGTATTTTTCTGAGCTATTGATGGCAGTAATACTCAATATTATTAATTTTTTTTACTTGCGCAATATGGCATTCTATAAAGAATGCATCATCTTCAGCTTTTTTCAAAGGTTGAATTGGTAAGATACCTTTCCTTAACAGTAAACCTTCAGCTGTTCTGCACAGCACGAGCGGCTAAGCGATTACAAGAAATGTCACTTGCACTTCAAGTTTTTGACCGATTGTCAAGGTGTTTATAAAATTAAAATTATTCAAAATTTCGATACCCATTCAATACATCAAATAATCGTCTAGTCCAGTAGTGAAGTCACAAACTTATCAAAATATTTCAATGAATCTGTTTAATATTTCTGTCCTGGTTTAATGCTTTAATTAGCTACTAGCACTAAATTAACTACTAAATTTGAAAATTAACAAATAATAAAAGAAACAAGTAAAAAACCAAATATTTCTGTATTAAGTATAACAATTTCACACACGAAATATTTTTCTGTGTGAATGTAACAAACACAATTAAAACAATAAAAAATACCTAATTGCTTATATAATATGACTACTTTTCTATCATAGAATAGAATTGTTGATATGAACAGACGAGCTTACAATCACATCATGCTAAACGGTTGGGTCCAATGCGCTCTGACTGTCTTAGAGCAAATAGAAGTCTATATGGCATTTGTTAAACCTTTTTAACAGTAACCCATGATGGCTTCACGGCAGAAAGGAACAGGATGATGATACCCTACGTACAGACATGATCTACCACCACTATTTTTTTTTAATTGTGTATTTAGTGTATTTTTATGATCTATTCCGTAAGATATGAAAGTAAACCGCAATTATTTCATAAGTATGATACGTTGTAATGATTTAAAATATGTTAATTCAGATTACAGAGCTGATACTTGTGTTTATACGGCGTGTTAGAGCTTAGTATTGATATTTATGTAAGCCTATTTTTGTCACGTTATTAATCTGATATCGACTTCATATAATCAACTTTCTAAGCCTGATATAATCGACATGACAGCTGTCTTAAAAATTACGAATACGAACTATGGAAAAATACAGTTAAACGCTACCTTTTCGAAATGTGTATAAGAATTCACATTCTTCTTTAAACATTTAAATTTATAACTAGCGTAATTTGACCTTATTAATTTTATAGGACCACTTGACATTCGAAAAAAAAACCGGTTTTTAGAAAACGCATACATACATTCAAAAGTTAAGTTACATGCGACTAATCTTGATTTTATGGTTCTAAATAAAACCTTTGGTTTGAATACAAATGAATAGTATTAATGTGTACTAAGCATTTAATGTCGTTCTGTCAAATGAAAGGTCACTAGGCTCGCTAATTCGAAATATTGTGGACTTTATTAATAATAATAATAATAATAATAATGTTTTTATTTCAAGTATCCATGACTGATATAAATTGTTAATAAAACTTAGACCTATGTTAGTAGTTATATTTACATCACAATGAATTACTGTGGTAACATCCCATGGGAGATGGCACCACAGCGACCCATGTATATACAGTCCAGCCTGCTTGCGATCATGCTCAGGATACTGTTGGAGCTGGCCCTCACTCTGTTTACCAGAGATTATTGATACCTATTTTGTATTTATCAATTTTCTCAGACAGTGAAGTGAATAGAGTATCAGTATAGTTCTTTATTTAAAAAAAGTTTTGTTAAATGCTATTCTAATTTAAATCGATTTAAATCTTTTGACAGTTCGAAACAGTACTCACGATTGAAACACGATACAATCTATTTTGACCACAAACGGTCACCATTTAAATGTAAATGTTCGGTAAACGATACACATTGCACCTTTGTTCGATCTATTAATATACTTTAATCACAATCTAATTAATCGATTACATTTGTTGTTAGACATAATTTTAGCATTAAACGATTCTATCTTCAAATGCTCATTTTTTTTGTTATTTACGTTAAATTAAAATTGCTAACAAAAACAGAAAAAAAACTGTTTGCATCATCATCAATATTCCATTTTCAACATTTGATTTTTGAATTCATTTTTGTGCTTTTTTCATATGGTTTTTCAGTAGAGCAAAAAAGCAACGGGGCAAGGGACATGACTTTTCTCAAAGAAATAGTTTCCAAGGCCGTAAAGTAAAATGGGCTATACATAATATAATCCCGAGGGCAGTCCAGATGTTTGGTTGTTAGAAAATTATTCAATTACAAGTTTAAGGCTTTTGATGAGGGAAAATGTGGCCTTCATAATCGTAAACAGAATTGGAAATAAATAAAAACAAACAAGCAAGTACATGAAGTTTATATTCCCATTTATGTATAGTAAAAACGTGAATACAACCGTAGGACACATTTAGAGTTTGCATTTAGTATGTGTTTTATAAAATGTATACAAAGAGTAAAACAGCGAAATAGTATTTTTTTTTTATTGCTTAGATGGGTGGACAAGCTCACAGACCACCTGGTGTTAAATGGTTACTGGAGCCCATGACATCAACAACGTAAATGCGCCACCCACCTTGAGATATAAGTTCTAAGGTCTCAAGTAAGTTTGCCTAAATCTCAACTCCGAATATAGAGTATCGAGAGTATCAGTGTTAGGTAGTGGTTTGACTGTCCCTTGGTATTGCTGACGTCCATAAGCGACGGTCGACGGTAACCACTCACCATCAGGTGCATCGTAATGCTCGCATGCCTACAAAAAGCAGTCAAAAAATTATTACGCTAAAAACGTTAAATTGAAAAATCAGTACAAACTACTCCAATATAGGTACTGGTATTAAAACACACATGCTGGATACAAAAGGTATCATCATTTCCTTCAACACGGAAGGTGTCTCTAAATCAAAGCGTCTTCGTTTAGTTCCAGACTTGGAATTCACATTGCTCGCGTTTGCATTAACAAGTCATTGAATTGTAAGACAATGGCAATGCAGGAAATGGATACGCATACGTTTCTTGTGAAGCTCAATCAAATGAAAGTTATACATCACTTCTCTTAGACGTTATTACTGTGAAATTGATAGGAATTAGTGAATCGTATTACATTTTTTTAGTTGCCGAAATAAACTGACATTAGAAAATGACATGAAAATGAATATAAAGTATATCAGCTTATTTATCAATACGTTGCTTTTCTTAAATTTAAAACGGTCTTAAGTGAACTTTATACCCTTACTAGCGACCCGCCCTTCACTTCGGAAACTGTTATTTATTATTGATTTCTCCACTATTTAGTGGATGTTATTATACATATAAACCTTCCTCTTCAATCACTCTATCTACTAAAAAAATCGCATCAAAATCCGTTGCGTAGTTTTAAAGATTTAAGC
Organism: Bombyx mandarina; assembly: GCF_030267445.1. Lineage (NCBI taxonomy): Eukaryota > Metazoa > Arthropoda > Insecta > Lepidoptera > Bombycidae > Bombyx > Bombyx mandarina. Next base: position 6,473,263 of record NC_143224.1, on the reverse strand, counting down.
ATACATACGGACAGAGAAAGCGACTTTGTTTTATACTATGTAGTGAGTATTCACTCGTCGAGCCCTCAAACTGCTTCAAGGATAAACCGTCACTTCAGAATTGCATTCAGCCAAGCTCAATTCGAATAGTTTAAACGAAAGTAATTCAGGCAAATCTATTCTAACATTAATCCTGAAGTCAGCAATCTACGTCTGTAGGGCTATTGTCAAGAGATCCAAGATACTAGTGACAATGAGGCCACGACAATTAAATGTCGGCGTTTAGATAGCTGAAACAATTCACAATGGCACGTGAGAGGAATGGCATGGGATTTTTTCTCTATTCATTTGTATGGGGCACTTTGTTCCTCGTGGCTCCGAATGTTGTGTTTAACGCTTGAACTATACCCGAATTAATAGATAGGTAATTAAGTTTATGTTATTCTTGAAGGGTATTTTTTCTTGTAATCTCGACGTGAGGATTTTTTTTGTAAAATGCGTTTGTTTATATTTAATGACCTAAAAAACAGACTGTGCTCAAATGTTCGTGTTACGATACGATTTGAATAATTTTTACATAATATTAAAATCGAATATAACATTAATCATATACGCCTACACAACCCAACGATAAGTATTGTAACACATATTTTTGGCGGCAAAGCCCGCAACCATTTAATCGTGGTTTCCTAACTTATTGCTCGCTTACACTTGCGATTCACAGAACTGGTTCTGGCAACCCATCCACTTCATCTTGGTGTTGGTCAACTTTCTCGAGATTCCAAACGGGCTCCGGGTCGCCATGGAGCCTGACACTGTCAATATTTAGACGATCAACAGCCGACTATGTTGTTTTCCGCACTATTCAACGTTTAAACAAAAAACTTGGTCCCATTAAATACTGGACAACCAAAGTTCGAAAACATCATTAATGTTCTATAAAGAAATGCTTAAAAAACTACACTGTTTTAAGTTAAATTGTGTAAGCAGTTTGGTTTTTCATTATTATTTTTTATTGCGTGTATAATGTATGTGACTGAACAATTTTAGGGCCCATTTGATATTAAGGGCTTATCGCAGCCCATAGACGACAAAATGCGGATGCCACCATCGAGATTGAGATGAGAGATCGATTGTAATGTTTTATAACCGCTGTCTTATCCTTCAAAATGGAATGCATGAATGCTTCGGAACAGAAACAGACCAGACGATGGCACCCACCTGAGCAAGTTCGAGCGACGTCATCTACTACCATCGGTCGCAGTATTAGTATACTTAGAGAATGCTACCAGTGCGACATTACAATACGCTCTAAATTTGATTTTTACTAAATGCTATACTTCCTTCATCGCGGAAGTAGTTCGTGAAATAAGCTACTAAGTACGTATTTCTATACATCCCCTTCGACTATTTACCGATACGGTCACCAGCAGATTAAGAGCGTCTAACTTAGACATTATTGAACCTATGCTATTTCAAGAAATTCATTTGAAAAACGCGTATGATTATCTAAACTGTGTATACTGAAAATTCATATACTAAGATTTTCATCTTTAAACTACAGATAAAACTATTCCGAATTATAAAGCAATTTAAGAAACATTTCACTTTTGAATTTTTTGAACGAACACGCTCTAAATATTTTATGTTCGAGAGTAACGTACACATGCTAATGATTCTGAGAGCAACATTATCAAGAGAAAGTAAATCTAATGTAATGTCTGATTTGCACATACGAATTATGTAAGTAAAGAATGAGAGAAATGTGTATTTTTGGAGTTTACTCCTTTAGAATCGATTTACATATATAGGCCCGGGGTATGAAAATTATGGGGACCAAAATCGTACTAGCATGTCACACGAAATGCGTTATGCGCATGTCACACGAAATGCGCGCCGGGCTGCTGCGCCGGCAGTCCGCCACAAAGCCTCGTACTGATCGCGCGTTTCTCTCATTATTGTATTTTCATATATTTGTTAGTCGTTTGTTTTGTGTCTCGTTAATTTGTTAATAATCTGTAGTGTATCGTGTTGTCGTAATATAGAACTATTTCTCGTATTGTTTCGTTTAATTTTTTATATCCAGTAAACTCCAGTCGTGCGTCGGAGCGGACACACACACTTTTTTTATTTCCCCACGCTATTGGCAACTGTTCTTTCGGTTCTTGCGCAAACATCTACTATAAAATTAGCAACGTTAGTATTTTCTTCGGTTTTATCGGGTCGTAGACATAATTAAAATTACTTTTGTAGATTAATCTCGTGTTTTGATTGTCATTTTATTATTTATGACGTTTTGAATTGTTTAGTTTCTTGATCACAGACGACGAAATAATATAATCATAATAACAATCCCAAAATTAAACCATAAAAGCATCCAACCATCGTCACCATTAGTTATGCGTTACATGAATGTTCGGAATTGGCCGAAATTGGTCGGAATTGGCTCGTTCTGGCATATCATTTCATCAGTTTTGGCGAAAATTTCTATTGAGCCGAACAGCAACACGTTTCTTACCCAAGTGATTAGTATTCAAAATGGCACGAATCGTCTCGCGAGACACAAGACAGTTCAGCAGCTATCTCTCTCAAACATGAATGAAGATTTCCAGTCACTATTTCCCTCACTTTTGCAATTTTAACTTCAGTTGCAGACTTTGATGGCCTACTAGAGCGAAGTAAATCTTCCATCATATCACGACCACTTTTGAGGGCCACACATCACACACGAATCACACGCCTTACTATACTCATCGATTCACTGTTTCGATCCGCCTTCTATGGCATTTTCAGTGACCCCGAACACGAAATTCCATTGGAAATGCAAAATTTAACACAAACTCTTTGTTCGATGTTTTTTATTATCCATTATGTTTAGAGCCTTTAAAAAATCGTGTATTCCTGATACTTTTATGTCATATTTTAATTCAAATCATGGAACAAAATGACAACGTTTAAGCCAAATACAATTGAAAGAAATACATACGTTTTAAAATTGGTGACCAAAAATTTTTAACCAATTATTCTATTCTTGTAGAAATAAAAACGTTTTTGGATAGAGATAACAAGTATAATACTATTCATAACAATCGGCTTCACACACACATCAATAAATCCAAACACTAAATTACGAGCCCGAAATCTTGCTAGAATACTACTTTGCAAATGATTCTAGACTTTGGGCTTGTTTGTGTGGGAAGTAATTAATTTTAAGTTCAATGACCGAATAAAATTCCGCTTGGTTATTTCTTAATTTCCATGATCGTACGTATCAATCGACGTGAACGTATTATTTATTATATCTAATTAAGTAATTAGATTGCGGTGTTTGGAAATTCAATTCAAATATATTAAAATCATAACTAACATAATACCGCTTTACGTGGTACAACGAAAATTTAATAAAATAAGGCAAATCAAGTTCCGTGGCTTTCAAATTTTAAACGTGGACTTTTCACCTTTTTTTTCCTTAGAGATCTTTGTTGTCTTTCAAGTTTTTGCTGATTTACGTCGGAAATCCAATTTGAAGAGTGTCACTTACAGATACTCTGCATTAATTATTTGATTTAAAAAAAAACTTTCTGTTTGTCACTCTAGTGTAGTATAACTGGTAATATAAAAGGTTTTATGGTTCTTATTATTTAAAAAAAAAATTATAAAGGCAAAATTCTATATTATTACCCAAATAAAAATTAGGATAAATGGGTATATTTAAGAACATTTAATAAGAAACAACTTTTTTCATTCAAAAGAAGGTAGATAAGCCAATCGGGGTTACGGTCGTTCACAAACATCGGCAATGCCAAGGAAACTGCCAGACAGTGGTATACGCTGATATCACTAAAGAATATGGAGAAACAACGCGCAAGGAAGCTCATCCCAAAGCCTGATTATAAATTCGCTTGTACAGTACACGACAACAGAACACTCAGAACACCTCAACGAGCTCAAAACAGACAAATTAGATTAATCGAGCGAACGTAATACTGTCCCGCAATTTGTAGTAAAATACACTCATACCCGATCCTGTAGGCAGAATGATAAACAGTCGACGTCGCCCTAAAAACGTCATTACGGATCCTCCCGATCCATTAACGGTGCTTTTAGGCACCACAAGCACCGGTCACCATCCTCGTCGAACCCGTCGCTTGCGACGAAGGGCTCGACGAGTGAATTAATCCATAGACATAGCCCACTGAGTTTCTTGCCGGATCTTCTCAGTTGGTGGCGTTTCCGATCCGGTGGTAGATTCTGCGAAGCACTGCTCTTATTAGGGCCAGTATTAGCAACAAACCCAGTTTGAGCCCCGTGAGCTCACCTACACGTCAAGCAGAAGCTGATATAGCCTCTCAAGACTATGAGCATAGGTAGGAAAAAAAAAGAGTAAATACTAGATATTTTGTATCAATAAAATCTAACAACAATGAGTTGCATTTAAATAGATGATATTTCAGTGCTATGTTTACTTAATGCTGAAAGAGTTCTAGCTAGGTTCATAAAATAAAAAGCATTACGTTTTTAATCGGTTCACTCAAACCAATTGAAAAACACAAACCCTTAAATTTTGGCCATCATGGTCGAACAGAGCGATATATAATACTCTTTGGGCATTACCTGCTTCTAATTAAAGGCATTCGTGGAATGTGCCGCGTCGGCAATGGCCACTTTTTTTGTGGAAGCCTTAAGCTATCAATTTATTTCTGTTAAGGAAAGTGAACCTTAGCACCTTGTATTACACTCAAGTATGTACAAAAATAACGTATTACGTTTTATTGTTTTAAAATTTTAAGAATATACGGGCTTTTACACAAGTATTAAATATTAATAAATTTAAAAATATTCTTTTTCGTTTTCTAAACTGCTTATTATTTAAATTTAGACTTGTGTTATTATTTATATTTAACTTGAATGTATGATGTGTAATTGTAAGTAATAATTTTGTTTCTTTTTTATTATTGTTTATATGGTTGGACGAGCTCACAGCCCACCTGTTAAGTGGTTACTGGAGCCCATAGACATCTACAATGTAAATGCGCCACCCACCTTGAGATATAAGTTCTAAGATCTCAGTATACCTAGTTACAACGGCTGCCTCACCCTTCATATTTAATGAAATGAGTCTGAAAAGATTTTAAGCACTAGATTTTAATTGAATTAAATCCATGCGTGCTAATTAGCTAATTCCAGTGACTTCGTTTTATTGAGCATCTTGTGCGGTTTGCGCTAGTCCTTGGTTTTATAATATAAATCTACTTTTACGGTTAAATCTCACATTTTTTATTATCATAACATTAGTATAGGTATATCCGACATTTCGAATATTTTACAGTTTCCGTGGTCACGGTCGTCCGTCGACTAAATCTTAACCCTTTGAGGTCCAGTGTCCACACGTATTGGACGTAGGACCTCTTGTGAGTCCGCGCGGGTAGGTACCACCAACCTGACTATTTCTGCCGTGAAGCAGTAATGCGCTTCCGTTTGAAGGGTGGGGTAGCCGTTGTAACTATACTGAGAACTTAGAACTTATATCTCAAGGTGGGTGGCGCATTTACGTTGTAGATGTGTATGGGCTCCAATAACACTTAACACCAAGTGGGCTGTGAGCTCGTCCACAGATCTAAGCAATACAAAAAAACATTATAAGTCATACATTACTTTAGTCATAGGACCGGAATGGCTTAAAAGTATTTTTATTTTTATTATTTTTCGAGAGATGTTATCGGAATAAAATACCGTTATTTTATTAGGCTGTAACAAGTTTATTACAAATCCTACTAAAAAATACTAATACAATACTTTATATTTCTTAAATTGTTTCATAACTCGAATATTAATCGAACATAATACTCATAGAATTGTAGTGGATGTACCAAAATTATACTGATAGCAAAAATTCAATGAAAATTAAGCATATACCTACTACGTGTTGGCCAAACGTTAATTTAGTCATAACATTCGTTTGCCCAACTTGTTAGACGGGTTCGATACAATTTCAATTTAAATTGCGACCCACCTACTACCTTTTACTCTGATATCAAATGGATTTAAGACGCACGTGTACCGATAATCATTTTAATAGGAGCTTCAACTATTTAAAAATTATATTATAATATTCAGCTTAGTCAAACCTTTACGGTTATTATAATTTTATTTTATATTCACGAGGGGTACTTAACAACATCTTGAAATGAGCACAAAATCTATCGACATAAAATTCCTAACGGTATAATGCTATTTCACTAAAATTAAATGTACTTCTAGTTCTAGTCCAACACATACCCTGCGCAGCGACGAAGTTAATCTCTCAATCCTCTGAAAGCACTTTGGTACACAAAACACATAAGCACAAAACGTACAACGTATAAAACCTCCTTTTTCATTTAACACAAATTCGAACTTCAACTTCGCACTGGCACTTTTAACGAACCTACATAACACTGAGGTACACAGCGTGATTAATACATTCACTCCGAGAAAGGCTGTATTTTAAACTAAATCGTAATTGAACAAACAAATCCCGACACTTTTCGTCACAATGATCACTCGAACGTCCCCTTCATTAATATATATACATATACATTAAAATATAACTTGAATTGACAGAATAATTCAAATCAAACTATCGTCATGTCGTGATGTTAAGTTAAAACTAAGTTAGGTCCGCTATACGCGAGAAGACCGTTGATCCAGTCGGACCAGTCGACGAAGCAGCCGTTTGCTGCATTACCGACATATTTGAATTGTCTACCTCTATCAAACACCGTGGTTTAGAGAGAGCGAGCACTATGTCACAGCGGTATGGAGGGAGATACAACCTGCGTGAGCGCAAAGCCTCTAAATACGATGCCAACAGGTGAATTGTGTAAGAGTATGGGTTAGTTTGTGTGAATGCTTTCTTGATTGTGGTTTGATGATAACGTAGTATTTTGTACGACGTCATTTTATCACCACGGTAATGAACTACCAGAATGCGTTTAGTCTTTATCAGTTTCGTTTTAAATATTCATGTCAATTAAATTTGAACATTCATTTCAATTTTATTTGACCTTATAGGTTTTAAATATTGGTAAGTACTCAAATTAATGTTTACTTTAGTAATAAAATCAAATTTAAATAAGTTATTGAACTTTAATATTTTAATTTCATATGTGGCAGACGTTTTCCTTTGTCATGGCAACATTGGTTCATTACGCGTCTAGATCGATTGACTTGATCTCAGCTTCGAAATTGTGGTCGCTTACTACATTCTTAACTTTTGTCTGGTGTATTTAGCCAGAGGAGTTAACGGGCTCATCCGGTATTAAGTGTTTTTCCCATCAGAAAATCAGTGCCCAACTCAAAACGTAAGATTGAACTCTCAATAGCAATGTACTTGAAAATAAATAACTCTGATTAATGAAATCCTTATTACAAAAGAAAATAACACATTCAAAGCAACACTTTAGCATCGAGAACTTTTAAAATGTGCTTGACGTCTCTAGTTAGATCCGAATCCATTAATCTTCGTCGCAACATAATTTGACTGTGGATTTATTGGTTTCTAATAAGTGTCTGTCACGCCAAGAAAAATAATGTAATTAAGTTTCCCGAGGACAGGGAACGTGCTAGTAACGGCGAAGGAAAAACTAAGTACAATGACCTTATTTGTTAAGTCAAGAAAAAACTAATAAAATAGCAAAAATGTCACGGGCACTCGTGAGATGCAGACATACAACTTCATGGTTTTACAGTGTGCACGGTTTACTGTAAATTTTTTGTCACAATGTAAGCTTCACAAATTGTCAGATGAGACAAAAAGTATAAGAATAAATCATAGAACTTTTCCTATTTTCATATTTTTAAGCCTTCAGAGCTTCATGCCTGAAAAAGTGTAGCAGTATTCACTTTGTTGTACCTACCTATTAGCCGGTAACTATATAGTGCTACTTAAAGCATAATATTTAAAAAAAAAATTCGTTATTTCACTTAAAAAATCGATTAAATTCAACCACTTTAAATCCGATTTCTTATTTAAAAATATTCAAAAATGTTTCATATTTGCCTTAAATAATCTGAATGACATTTTCTAGTCGCACGATCGTGAATCACACTTGGCGAATAAAAATGTCACTTGACAAAATAAAGTACACGAATATATATCTCGTAGGTAACAAACGTTTTGCGAAATTAGCACATGTATTGTTCACATAAAAGTCAAGCATACATATTTTGTTAAGAATCATCGTTGCGAAAGAACAGATTGATTTTTCGGAAGCATAAAAAATTACTATACATTCGACGCTTGAAAGGCAAACGTGACTAAGCCACAATAACTGCTTTGTACATAAATGATAGGCAATAACCTTATGCGATGCGCAAAAAAATATATTTCTAGGTCTATTAAAATCATTTCAATCCTACAGCTAGATTCGTTAAAATAGATTTTTTTTCAGGTATTTCAATTTTAAATTAGTTTACTGTAAAGTTCACGCATTGTCGCTTAGTCACGTTTGCCTATCAAGCGTCGAATAAGTTGTAATTAAACAAGTCTTTTTCTACAATTTTGCTTTATTAAACTTACCGATATCGATGTATTTGAGTACAAATTGCACGTCGGGCCCGAGAGCTGAAGCTACTTCTAGTGGTAGCTCTGTCTCTTGCAGAACATGAACTGGAAAATATGAAATAAACTAAATTAAAATAAAATTTATTAAAACTTTAATTAGCGATTCTGTTGTTGTCAGTATTCGATATTTGAAAGGGTGTTTAATATTAAATTATTACTATTATAAACTAACAATCAAAACAAAAGCTTTTTGAAAATACATAATTGGAAACTAAAATCGATTTCTGTCAAAGATGTTGTTTTGCAACAATTGCCCGAAGCCTACTAACTTAAAGACAGCTTCTCGAGTTTTTTTTTATAGCTTATATGGGTGGACAAACTCACAGCCTACCTGGTGTTAAGTGGTTACTGGAGCCCATAGACATCCATAACGTAAATGCGCCACCCTCCTCGAGATATAAGTTCTAAGTTCTCAAGTATAGTTACAACGGCTGGCCCACCCTTCAAACCGAAATGCATTACTGCTTCACGGCAGAAATAGGCAGGGTGCATTTACTGTCGGATCGAAATCGCAAACTGCTGTAAAGATTCAGCGAGTTATTCAACGCCTGATGCTAAGCCTTACTTCGATGAATGCGGTGACGATGGTGTCTGCAAAGCGTCCATCAACACTGGGAGTGGATTAAGTAGATCTATCAGGACGTTTCTAGATCAGTCGAGTTAGCAACGCCCACAATTAGAGCTTTGTCAAAACGCGTCTCAAAATAGCGTTCTTCTTATTTACATACTAGCGACCCGCCCTCGCTTCGCTTCGGAAACATTAAAACACACATGAAACCAAAAAATAAAATAAAAAATAGTAGCCTATGTTCATCAGGGACAATGTCGGCTTATAATGGAAAAAGAATTTTTCAAATCGGTCCAGTAGTTTCGGAGCCTATTCGAAACAAACAAACAAACAAATCTTTCCTCTTTATAATATTAGTATAGATAAAATATATAATTCTTAACGTATAGTGCTTAAACGCGTGGGTTTGAGAAAGACCATTGTGAATTATTATATGATTGGCGTACCGCGGTGCTTTAACGGTAACCCTATATAAGCCAAATTCTAAAATTTGGAAGCTTATATGGGTGCGGGCCGCATACGCAAACACCACACCGGCATAAGTCATGAAAGTGTCTCATCGCAATGGAAGTTTTAACTCGCAATAAGTAAGAAATCTGCCGTGAAGCAGTAATGCGTTTCGGTTTGAAGGGTGGGGCAGCCGTTGTAACTATACTTGAGACCTTAGAACTTGTATCTCAAGGTGGGTGGCGCATTTACGTTGTGGATGTCTATGGGCTCCAGTAACCACTTAACACCAGGTGGGCTGTGAGCTCGTCCACCCATCTAAGCAATAAAAAATAAATAAAAAAAAGAACAATTTTATTAACCACCTTTAATTTTTTTCCATAAATTCGTTAAACCATAGAATACAGAGTTCTAAATAGCGAAATTTATCTAAGAATTATTGGTTCGGCTTAGTCGCACTGGTTAAAAGACAAGATATAATAAATTTATCTTTGGCCCTATTCACAACAAAACCTTGTGTTCGTTTTCATGTCTAAAGCAGACGTCTACAATGCCTAACAGTATTATCATATCTATTATATTTAAGGTAAGACGATACGATCTGGTTTCTTAAAATAATCTCAAAGGAAATCTTTGTACATTTTAGAATATAAAGATTTTTTAATTTGCCCTTCTTGTCCTTACACGGGATATTTTGAAATTCTATCAAATAAATATACTTTTTTACTATAAAACTGTTCTGTATTTTTCTAAAGCGTTTTAATTGCTCAAAGGTTTATTTTTCTACCTATACTGATAGCTTTGAGAGGCTATTTCAGCTTGGCCCTAACGTGTAGGTGAGCTCACGGGCAAACCCGAAGTGTTGCTAACACTAGCCCTAGCAAGAGCAGTGCTTCGCAGAATCTACCACCGGATCGGAAACGCGACCCACTGAGCAGATCCGGCGAGAAACTCAGTGGGCTGTGTCTATGGGTTAATTTACTTGTCTATCCCTTCGTCGCAAGCGACGCGTTCAGCGAGTACAGTGACCTGTGCTTGAGGTACCTAAAAGCACCGCTAATGGATCGGGAGGATCCGTAATTATGTCCTTAGGGCGACGTCGACTGTTTACCATTCGGTCCACAGGATCAGGTATGTAGCTGAAAGGTTAATGTTGCTTTCTAATTTCGTACTGGTGGTAGGACCTCTTGGGAGTCTGCACGGGTAGGTACTACCACCCTGCCTATTTCTGCCGTGAAGCAGTAATGCGTTTCGGTTTGAAGGGTGGGGCAGCCGTTGTAATTAATACTTGAGACCTAAGAACTTATATCTCAAGGTGGGTGGCGCATTTACACTGTAGATGTCTATGGGCTCCAGTAACCACTTAACACCAGGTGGACTGCGAGCTAGTCCGCACATCTAAGCAATAAAAAAAAATCGCACGTGTGTCTAAAACTCTGACATCGACCTAATTCATCTGCCTATATATAAAAATTATGATGATATATAAATATAAAAATAGCTGACAAAAGCTAAAACTGTACGTACGTCGACAAGCACCATCTCGCTGTTAGACGTACGTTTTCTAAACAAACATTATTCGTTATTAATTTTGATAGTAAGAACTTTTTACGGTTTCGGCTGTTTAAGTTAAAAATAACGTTTTGATGGTATCATTCAAATCAGAAATCATACAAATTCCTTATTGAAATATGTACTAGCTGTAACTTTAATATTTTAGATGAAAAAAAGAAAAGGGGCAGTAATTTACAGCTCCACGTCTACACACATTACAGTTTCGGACGATAAAAAATATGAACTAAACTATCATTAACAAACTGAGTCGTATAAAATATTCAATGAGTAAATAAATAAATCATAAGCGGAACCTAATCTGGCTCCTATATATATACTTATATATATTGATCAATCAATTTCTTACATTATTTATTTAATTGAGTAACACGGTGGGTGCAGTAGTGCTGGGCCGAGGGTCGTGGGTTCGATTCCCCGTATTAAGCAAACTTTTGTGTTATAAATATACTTCTTTCAAATACACCAAAATAATTCCAACAAGAGATCGCATGCTTGTTTATTTATTTATTTACTAGCTGACCCGGCAGACTTCGTATTGCCTCAATCGATAAATAAAAGACCTAAACTTTTGTATAAAATAAACTTAAAACAAACAAAAGGAAGCCGTCCGACCGGGGACACATCAAAGGAAAAACAAAATTGTTATTTTTATTTAATTCCGACCATTTTCATATTTATTTACCATTTAGACCTTCTCTGGGCTTCCGCAAATCATTCAAGACCAAAATTAACCAAATCGGTCCAGCCGTTCTCGAGTTTTAGTGAGACTAACGAACAGCAATTAATTTTTATACTTAGTCTGGCCATAAATACTGTTACAATTAAAAATAAACAAAATATTACTTTTGAATTTGGAATCTGTCATTTTTATATGATTGCTCATTGAGTTTTCTCATTTTGGCGCCAATACATTGTACAATATTTTGCGATATTAAAATGGAGTGGGGTGATAAAGAGAACCGAATCGCTGTGATTGCATTACACAAAGTAGGATGGAGCCAAATGCAATTTTTAAAACTCTCCATACGCTTGGTATTAGTAAAATGTTTGTGTACCGGGCTATTAATAGGTGCAATGAGACCTCCTCTGTTTGTGACAGAAAAAGATCTGGCCGTCCACGTAGTATTCGTACGAAAAAGGTGGTCAAAGCAGTAAGGGAAAGAATTCGAAAAAATCCTGTCCGAAAGCAAAAGATTTTATCTCGGGAGATGAAGATAGCACCTAGAACCATGTCGCGTATTTTAAAAGATGACTTAGGACTTGCAGCCTATAAGAGACGTACTGGTCATTTCTTAACTGATAATTTAAAAGAGAATAGGGTGGTAAAATCGAAACAACTACTGAAGCGGTACGCAAAGGGAGGTCATAGAAAAATTTTGTTTACGGATGAGATTTTTTTTACAATTGAGCAACATTTCAACAAACAAAATGACCGTATTTGTGCTCAAAGCTCTAAGGAAGTTTCCCAATTAGTCGACAGAGTGCAACGTGGGCACTATCCGACTTCAGTGATGGTTTGGTGGGATATTAACTATGAAGCAGTGACTGAGCCATACTTTTGTGAAAAAGGTATCAAAACATCGGCACAAATCTATCAGGATACCATTCTTGAGAAGGTAGTGAAGCCCCTTAACAACACCATGTTCAATAATCAAGAATGGTCCTTCCAGCAAGACTCGGCGCCAGGTCATAAAGCTCGGTCTACGCAGTCTTGGTTGGAAACGAACGTTTCGAACTTCATCAGAGCTGAAGACTGGCGTCGTCTAGTCCCGATCTTAATCCCCTGGATTATGATTTATAGTCAGTTTTAGAGAGTACGGCTTGCTCTAAACGCCATGATAATTTGGAGTCCCTAAAACAATCCGTACGATTGGCAGTGAAAAATTTTCCCATGGAAACAGTGCGTGCTTCTATTGATAACTGGCCTCAACGTTTAAAGGGCTGTAGTGCAGCCAATGGAGACCACTTCGAATAAGCTTTTTATACTTTAAATTGTATTATATTTATGTATTAAACCAACACACTGTAAAAGTAATAAATGTTATTTGCAGTAGTTTTTATTTTATTTTTAATTGTAACAGTATTTATGGCCAAACTAAGTATGTATAGATAACCTACACGTAGTGCGTACCCATATGTTAAACTTATGATTAATAATATATTTCTTTAATGTAATTTAAAGATAACAGGGGTAATAGTTATCAAAAATAATTCGGAGCCTTATCACTTCATTATTAATTTTACGTCGGTTCCGAGAATGATGTCCTATTTTATGGTCTAGTTTCATAACTTCATCATAGGCTTAGTTTGATGATAACAATAATAATAAACTGGCCACTTCTAATGAAAACAATTGAATTTTTATCGCCTCGTCAGGTATTATTTTTAAAACTATAGCTTATAAGTTGAAAAATTTTTTTTTTTTTTTATTGCTTAGATGGGTGAACGAGCTCACAGCCTACCTGGTGTTAAATTTACTTATCATCGCAAACGCTAAATACTCCATCCTCGCCAGATATCACCACAGCGGCGTCTACATCGTCATTACAACCCTGGCTACCGGAGCCCATAGACATTTATAACGGCTTGAGATGTAAGTTCTAAGGTCTCAGTATAGTTACAACGGCTGCTCCACTCTTCAAGCTGAAACGCATTACTGCTTCACGGCAGGAATAGGCGGGGTGGAGGTACCTACCCGTGCGGACTCACAGGAAGTCCTACCACCAGTAGTTACACAAATTATAATTTTGCTGGTTTGAATTTTATTATACGATGTTATTCCTTCACCGTGAAAGTCGATCGTGAACATTTTATTAAGTAGGTATTTCATTAGAAAAATTGGTACCGCCTGCGGGATTCGAAGACCGTTGCATCGCTAGATATGAATGCACCGGACGTCTTATCCTTTAGGCCACGAAGACTTCAATGTATGTGTTGAAACCCATCGTTCTTCGTTCATACGATTGTTGTGACTTCTGGATTATAATTTTGAATCAATTCGTAAACACACATGTTATTATAGTATCAAAAACAATTCCGAAATTTGCGAAATTTCGCAACATACATCATGGATATTCTTTTTCTTTGTCTTCCATTTTCCCTCTATTTAGGGTCGGCGTGACATATTATCCTCTTTTTCTATTCAGGCCTATCATATTTCATGCATATCTTCTTTGACACAGTCCATCTAAGTGTTTTGGACTCCCGTTGAGATCCTGGTCTTCCTCATCCTCCTCCTTGCGTCGATAATCCTCAATAATTTCCTACCTAATCATTGGTAGTCTAAGGGGCTATTCCAACTTCACGAGGACCGGTAGATGAGCTCACGGGTTCAACCTGAGACAATTGCAGAGTAGCGCTGAATCTACTACCGGATCGGAATCGTGACCCATGAGAAAATCCAGCGAGAACCTCAGCGGGTTAATCCTCAATGCTAAGGGTCGCGGCCTCCTCTAATAACTTTCTCCTGGATTATCCTGCGCCACTCCTGCCTATCCTGGACATCCTTATAACCAAGTTAAAATACTTACTATACTCGGTTGACAGCGGATTGATATGGCAGTAATGATGTTTATGAGGAACACCGAGCACTGTACCACCAGTTCGACCATCCCTAAGGTGATAACAAATATTTTCATTCCTTCTCTATCCATTCCATTTCATCACTCGATTAGGAATGGTACTATCGAGGTCGGCAATTCTACGCTTACAAATTGAAGACCGTCTCCCGCGAACTATTTGGTGAAGTGTCAACGCCTACGCAAATTGTATAAGCAAACAAATCGAGCTGTGAAATTCTTTTCAGGGACATTTTTATTTTTTAATATTTATACGAAATGACATCAGGAAATTACATATGAATAAAAAAAATATTTTTCCAAATAATCAATCAAGTATTGTTGTTATTATAGGTATTTATAGATATTTATCAAGTTTCATGTAATGTCTTCTTGAACATATTTTAGAATAAGCCTGTTTTATTTAATTTGTTTCGCGTAAATTGGTGAGCAAACTCACGGCCTACTGAGTACAACATTTTTACCGAATCCCATAGATATTACAACGTGAATATCACTTTTCATCTTTAAATATGAGGGCAAGAACCACAATAATGTTGTTTAATGGCTGTCCTACCCTTAAAACCCGGACGCATAATAATTTCACACAGCTTAGAGCAGATAAGGGAAGTATTCTGGTATAGTACTACTCAGAGAACGCTGCTTCCCCTTCATAGTCTGCGTTCCGGTGACCACTTAAGACCAGATGCACTCATCGCTTATTTGATGATGCACAAAAATAACACTCGCACAAAGTTCTGAACACTAAATTAAATGAAATAATATATCTTAAAGAATTTGTAACCTACTTTTCAGATTAATTGTTTTTTAACGACCATGAATATCTATGTATTAATTATCAAATACTAGCTGACCTGGCAGACTTCGTAGTGCCTCAATCGATAAATAAAAGACCTAAACTTTTGTATAAAATAAACTTAAAACAAACAAAAGGAATCCGTCCGACGCGACAGGGGACACGTCAAAGGAAAAACAAAATTGTTATTTTTATTTAATTCCGAGCGTTTTTATATTTATCTACATTTTAAACCTTCTCTGGACTTCCACGAATAATTCAAGACCAAAATTAGCCAATCGGTCCAGC
The DNA here is from genome assembly GCF_030267445.1 of Bombyx mandarina. Classification (NCBI taxonomy): domain Eukaryota; kingdom Metazoa; phylum Arthropoda; class Insecta; order Lepidoptera; family Bombycidae; genus Bombyx; species Bombyx mandarina. The sequence continues at coordinate 6,457,427 of NC_143224.1, read as the reverse complement.
CGCTCTCGAGTTTTAGCGAGACTTACGAACAGCAATTCATTTATATAATATAGAGATAGATTTCGGCGAGGCAGGCTCGATTTAGTTATAGACAACTCTCTTGTCGCATTATAAGGTTTTAATTTACATTTTTCAGTTTTTTTTATGCATAATAGCTCAACAGCTCCACATTCTAGTAAATAAATTAAAAATAGCTTAAGACTTCTAATTCTATTTCATTTCACGCAGCGACCACCCGTAGGGAGTAAACTGTGATAAAAACAAAATAGGCTTTGGTATTTAAGTTAGTCCATCAAGTACTGTTAGGGAAAACTAAATGACACTACTAACGGCAAAATGTTTTTTGTCGGGATCTCATCACCGGTACTAACTACTTCGATTCTCAGAACTCTGTACTTAACAGGATTTCTACGTGGCTTAAGTTCTAACGATGTGGGAAAAATACGTTACGGCTCCATAGCAAATGTGTTAGATTAAATTGGAAAAAAAACCCGTGACATATTACACATTAGATATAAACAGATTTTCACTCAAAGGAACAAAAAAGAACAAAAAAATTGAGGTCACGAAAACAAAATTAGTTGCTCGGTTGCAAAGGTTGAAGTCGTCGTGGCCTAAAGGATAACACGTCCGGTGGATACGTGTTGAGAGATGCACCGGTGTTCGAATCTCAGGCGGGTACCAATTTTTTTAATGAAATACGTACTAAACAAATGTTCATGATTGAGTTCCACGGTGAAGGAATAGCATCGTGTAAAAAAAATAAAAAAACCCGCAAAATGATAACTTGCGTAATTACTGGTGGTAGGACCTGTTGTGAATCCGCGCGGGTAGGTACCACCACCCTGCCTATTTCTGCCGTGAAGCAGTAATGCGTTTCGGTTTGAAGGGTGTAGCAGCCGTTGTAACTATACTGAGACCTTAGAACTTATATCTCAAAGTGAGTGGCGCATTTACGTTGTAGATGTCTATGGGTTCCAGTAACCACTTAACATTAGGTGGGCTGTGAGCTCGTTCTAAGCAATAAAAAAAAAACATGCCGAATTTGACCAAAGTCTTGACTACATTGACTGTTTTCTTTAACTATCGCCCGTTTAACAGAGCAAAATCGACGCAAAAAGGCCAAATTTATAGAAAGCAAATTCTTGGATCTTGTACTACGATAACGCACTTTTGCACAATGCAATCATTGTGGATTAACAATGAAACATAATATTGAGCAACCACGTTTTTCACCAGGCATGACTCCAATAGTTTTCTTTCCTTTTTTCTAAATTCCAATTATCACTTCGTGGCATTCGTTTTCATTTTTTAGAAGAAATAAAGGAGAATTCGCGATGACAACTAAAGTTATTCCGGAAAAGGCGTATCAATTTTTTTTTATAATTGGATTATTCGTTGCTAGATATATGTGTATCGTTTCTAAAAGAGCATAATACATTATATAAAGGGTGTTTCAGAATGTTTTTCGTTGACGAATTGACTACTCGTTACTGCCATATGATGCCATATGATACGAACCTTTTTGGCTACAGAAATGCAAAACCAGTATGGCTACAACCGCAACACCTTTTTCCAGCAAGATGGAGCCACATCTCATGTTACAAATGACTCATTAGCTGCTCTTCAAGATTTATTCCCTAGAAGAGTGATAAGTCGCCGAGGAGACATCAACTGGCCACCGAGGAGCCCTGATTTAACGCTTGCTGATTTTTTAGGTATTATTGATATTTTCCCGGTACTTTCTTGAAAGAATTTTAAGTGCACTATGAACTCACCTCCATGTAAAGGATGCACGCTAAAGAGAATGCATGGTTCATCGCCAGGATCTCTGCAACAGTCGAGCACATCACGACATGTAGTCTGCGGTGTGACCGGCACGGGAGTCGGCGTCCATTCTGTGCCGCTCTCGCACCACACCCGCACTATCATCTGTTAATATTAGTATTTTTTTGTCATTACTTAAGTTTATTGTTATATTATATTTCTAAATAAACTTTTAGTTAGAGTTTCCCTATGAGCGGTAGGTACAGCATCCAAACTTATTCTATACTAGCTTTTATACTAGCCTGCGACTCCGTCCGCGTGGAATAGTTACTTTCGCATAACGCTAAATTTTAACCCCACTTCATTTCGTAGAAAGAAAATATTTTTGAATTATAGATGCTAAGGAGCTGTTTAAACCCCGATTTTGAAACATTCTTTATTCATGCTCTTATCTTAGCGTGATGTTATAGCCTTCCTCAATAAATGGGCTGAACTGAAATAACACTGAAAGAATTTCAAATCGAACCAGTAGTTCCTGAGATTAGCGCGTTCAAACAAACAAACTCTTCAGCTTTATAATATTAACTAGCGACCCGCCCTCGCTTCGCTTTGGAAACATTAAAACACACATGAAACCAAAAAAGAAAATAAAAATAAAAATTAAAAAAAGTAGCCTATGTTCATCAGGGACAATGTCGGCTTCTAATGGAAAAAGAATTTTTCAAATCGGTCCAGTAGTTTCGGATCCTATTCGAAACAAACAAACAAACAAATCTTTCCTCTTTATAATATTAAGTATAGATTAGTATAGATATACACATATTTATTTTTCCTACCGGTTTGTAACTCCCTAGTCTTGTAGAGGTAGAACATTTTATAAGCCCGTGTGGGAGGCTACCCAACTTTTTTATTGCCGTTGTAGGCAGACGAGCATACGGCTCACCTGATGGTGAGTGGTTACCGTCGCCCATGGACTTCCAAGCCACCGTTAAAGAATCCGGTTGGAAAGAAAGCCGTTGCAATATTACAATTACTTCAATCTTATTTCTCAAAGTACGTAGCAATATTCACGTTGTAGTCTATAGCCAATATATCTGCTTAATATCAGATAGACTGAAAAATCATTGTCCATTTAAGCTTATTAAAAAGTTTTATAATACTTTTATACAACAAGCGGCTTTAAAAACAATTTAGCTTCTCGCAAGTGATTTGGTTGTAAAATTCAACGTAAGGCCTTCAAACAATTTCGTACTTCGAAGAAAACTGTTGCAAGAAAAATCTTGTCTTAAAGTGTGAAATTTTATATTTCTGAAGGTAAGTTGGTGGAACAAGCAATCTACGAGAAACTACGAATACGGGTGTTGGACACTAACAAGTTGTGAACTAGGGGTGCACGTGCGACAGCGCCGCACTTAGATAGCCACAGTGAAATTGCCTACCCGGTAGGTACATTAACGTTCACACAGTAGTTTGTGGATATCACATACTAAAAGTTAATTCAACTTTAATTACACTCTACGAATGAGGCGTCCATTAGCTGCTTTTACTATTTTACCTATCCATTGATTTTAGCACTATCAAATTTGAACCAACTTTCTCGATTCCTACAATTAATTCTTATGTTTTCTTGTATACAAATATTAGTAGTAATCTGCCTAGTTTAATAAAATCATGTAGTATAGTTTGAAGCACAGGATTAATGGTTAAAATTCAACGTTATGTTTAGAGTTGGGTTTTGCGATATCTATGCTGTGAATTCAGTTGTGTGCTGTGAGTTCCAATAACCGTTTAACAACGAATGAAGTATGAGCTAGATTTTCTTTAAAAAATTTTTTCTACCTATGCCGATAGCCTTTATAGGCCATTTCAGCTTCACCCTAATGTGTGTAGGTGAGCTCACGGGGCTCAAACCGGAGTGTTGCTAACACTGACCCTAGCAAGAGCAGTCCTTCGCAGAATCTACCACCGGATCGGAAACGCGACCCACTGAGAAGAGTTTTCTTTGAAAAAAATCGCATAACATTTTAAGTTAAAAACACTTTTACGGCGAACGAAGTAGCAACAAAATTGCATATTGGTATTTCACAATTCACCTACAAAGAAAGACCTCTAAAATTTTTACGAGAGATATAATTCCCTTTTGCTTCATAGTGCATTCCAAATGATATAATATAGGTATCTATAAATAGCAAGAATTAAAACACTAAATTGAATATTCCATTGAAACTTCAATATTATTTTAAAGTTCCGTAATGGACATTCACAGTGATTTTAGCTCGCATATCGCTATTATAATATTAGGTCCTTCCATATGAAATTAGCGTTTTGTCGTAATGACCACTTTATTCCGAAATATCTCCTCTTTAATTAAGAATCCAAATTCAAATTTATCAATTCATTTAGCTGGTACGATTGAGTTTTGAAAACAGTTTTCATTTGTTTTTTCCTTATTATTTTTTTAGCGTCGGTTATTACCGCACAACGGAAAACATGTAATATCGGCATATTTACGAGTACGAGTTCTACTGTGGCACCAGTGCTGCAGAAACAGCTCGAAGGATTAATGATGTGTACGGCGCTGGTGTCGCAAAAGAAAGCACGGTACGTTTTTGCTTTGAACGTTTTCGTTCTGGAAATTTCGACCTTCAGAACCATCTTCGTGGACGGCTGGAGACCAAAGTGGAAAATGAAGAATTAAAGGCTATTGTGGAGGCGCATCCATCACAAAGCACTTTAGAGATATCTGTAGACTTCGGGATAAGTTATAAAACTGTATTAATCCACTAGAAGCAAATCGGGAAAGCAAAAAAAAGCTTGAACGCTGGGTACCTCATGAATTGAGCGAATCGAACTTGCAAACCCGCGTCGGCTGCTGTGTTACTTTGCTCAACCGACACAATAATGAAGGGATTTTAAATCGAATCATTACTTGTGATGAAAAGTGGATACTGTACGATAATGGAAGCGCTCGTCGCAATGGCTGAACCCAAGAGACCCAGCCAAATCCTGCCCTAAACGAAAATTGACTCAGAAAAAGTTACTTATAAGTGTTTGGTGGACTAGCGTCGGTGTCGTTCACTACAGCTTTCTAAAAGCAACTGCAAACTATGAAGGAAGAACTAGCTGCTAAACAACCGAGATAGGTCAATCGTTTAAGCCACTGCTGCTTTACAACAACGCAAGACCACACACTGCACAACAAAAAACGACCAAGTTAGATGAGCTACAATTGGAATGTCTGCGACATCCACCCTACAATTCCCTGGACCTTGCTCCAACAGATTACCTTTTTTTCCAAAATTTGGACAACTCCTTAGAAGGAAAAAAATTCAACTCCGATGCGGCAGTCTAAGCTGCCTTCAAATAGTTTATTGATTCTAGCCCCCATGGTTTTTTAGTAAAAGGATCAATGAACTACCTATGAGATGGCAAAAGTGCATAGATAACAACGGTGCATACTTTGATTAGTTAAATATATTTTACAAAAAAAAAGGACTTTATATTCCTCCCGTACAAATGCCAATTTCATATGTAAGAACCTAATATATGTGCATATAGACATACTTGATAAATGTGTGTGAAATTAAATGTTGCATTTACTTACCGGAATCATGGTGCAGGAACATGTGTGATAGCACCTTGTTTTACTAATTTTCCTGAAACAATAAAATAGCATTTCAATTTGAACACATACCATATTAATAATTAACACAGTAAAGATTCATTGATTACAATACTACATAAAATTTAGTCAATTAATAGTTTGGGGAGCATTGAAACTATCGATATGATTCAGCGCGGAAACCAATAAATCTTAGCGGAAGAAAGTTTAAACAGTTCTGGTAGGTTTCTGAAAGTTGGTAATACCCGCTTAATACTAAACAGCCAAACTTAAAAAATAAGGAGGTTCTTGATTCATGATTCGATTGTTATTTCTTATGTGTGTGTTTTTTTTTTTTCTAGGTGAACCGATTTTATTGATTTATTTTTGGCGCGCTTTTATTACCTTGATATGTATCTATGTAACATAATCTTTGGACATGATTTTCACCCCCTACAAAACGTCGCGTTGATTTGAAACTTGACAAACTTATCAGAGACCGATAGAAACAGAATAATTTGATTGACAATAAACTAATTGAGCATCACGACATGTCGATGTTCCTACCAATTACGAAATTCCCTTAATCGATATAAAAACATTCGTCATTCGAATATATTTTTTATTTATAAATATTTGAGAATTCTTCGTCTCAAATTGAAAGAACCATTGTTCTTAGTTCCCAATTCCGGGCCGAAGGAGGCGTGGGTCGGCCACCTATTGTCTGTCCTCGACCTAGCCCCTGAATAATAACCGCATTAAAGTCTTAACTCGTTTATTATACGCTAATCCGACGTTGTGGGCCGCACGTTCATATCTTAGTGATATAGAATCTCAAATTAATTACTCATTTCATTCCAATTAAAACGAATTTAATGTACTTTAAAAGATTCATGATCGATTTAAAACATTACGATTTAATATCAGCACTTGATCGTTTGACAGTACTTCCGAATACTTTTACATTTAAGGCGAATATTTGATAGTGCAGCATATTATGGTAAACTCCAAAAAAAATCATGTAAAACGCCTTATAGTTTTTTGTGGAAAAATACACAAACGTCAAGAAAGACTGACTTTCTTATTAGTGTAATTTAGTTGCGAAATTCGCATTTCAAATACCAACACAACAACTGTAATATAGAACATATATAGGTACAATGTATCAAATACACGTGAGATTAAATCATAATCGTATTTTTACTCATTATTACCAATTTTTTCCCCAGCTAATCGTTGGTGGCCGAAGACGCTATTCCAACTACGCCCGGTTTGGTAAATAAGCTCACGGGCTCAACCTGAGAGAATTGTTAGCCGTGCTAGGGCTAAAGCAGTGCTTCGCTGGATCTACCACTTGATCGGAATTGCGATCCATAGAAGATCCGGCGAGAAGCTGAGTAGGTAGTGTATATGAACTTGCACACTTAAGGGAATATGAGTTTTGCTTGGAAATGCTAATACACCGATAGCGGATCCGGAGGATCCGACAAGACATGTTTCGACAGTCGCCAGGGTCAGCTATGTAGTTAGAGGCAACCACGATAAGAGGGTTCCCGTGATACGCCGCTTTTTCAATGTAGCGTTCTTACGCTTTCTTTAGATACTTACTTATCGGTTCTAAATTCCCACTGCCTATGATGCCAGTATAACACATATGCATGGTTACAATATAAGCATCTCAATGGCCATGTGTGTTTTATGTGCGACTGTGATTATAGCAAGATCTTTCAAGTACTAATAATTATTAGCCTTCTATTAAAAGAACAAAGTTTATTGTAATTGACATGAATGAAAGATGATTTAAATCACTTGCACTTCTGTCATAAAGTATAGTAATTAAAACATTACAGAATCAAGGACAAGTTAGTATCATAATTTAGATATAAGTCTCTTGAAATCGTTAGTGAAGCACGACTTCGCTCCGCTTTGCCTATCGCTAGGAGTATGAGGTTTATCCATTACTAGAAATTACTCGCGCGCCACCGATCGTACGTTATTGGTATTATGAAAAAAGCCTTCCTAAAGTACCAACAAGTGTACTATATTTCAAGAACCAACATGTAAGCAAAAATTTCATATCATTCTATCTGAACTTTTGACACCGTGCGAACAATGAGCCGGCTAGAATTATTGTATGGCTTTTCGCTATTTCTGGCTTATTTATATGTATGAAAAATAAAAAAAATAAGATTTATGTATCAAGTGTGAAAATGTTATAATTATTAATATTTAAAGTACAGAACACGAATCGAGATATAGAACGTGTGGGAGTGAGTGACACAAAACGTGTTATTAAGATTTCACCTCTGCAGACATGTCGGCACAATATTGAAGTGAAATATACTGGTATTAATGTGTGTGGGCGTGTCGACAATCGTTAACCGCGATGGGCATGTAAACGACTTTTATTATCTTTAAGTGAAAATAAAAAAAATGGAAAAATCAGTGAAACTTTGTGTTTTCTGATCGCTTTTAAATATTTTTTGTTTAGGCTAATAAATTTTACCAAATGATCGATGCTTTTTTAAAATAAATATGTATGAAACATACGAGCACATGTTTATGATATCTATTGTATGGACAATACTAAAGAGGAGTCAGGAAAATTTAATTCGTTCATTGAAACATCACATTAAATATAAATGTTAGGTGCTCTAAAAAATGTGCAAGAATGTAGAGAAACTTCACTCTCCACTTAATAGAAGGCAAAAAATTTTTTCAGACAAATCAATATACACCAAAACGGGTATTTACTATACGCTGAAAAAAGTTAATATTTTTAAGTAGGATTTATTTTAAAAGCGCTTGTAGAATAAAGGAAAACCTAAATTATGTATTAAATATGACTTTAATTTCAATCACATACGAATTTATTTAAAACAAATAATTTATTGTTTAAATTACCACAATAAATGAATAAGAAAAAAGTTATATGGTGTCGTGGGACACCGGATAGGAACGAAGTTCCTTATTATAAAAATATTAATTTTAAGTTCTATTCGAGGTATAAAGAAAATAATTATTCGGGTATAAATTTTTTATTGTGATGTTTTATTGATAAATATAACCGCGATTCAGGAATTGTTGAATTTAGGTGCACCGACATCTGTTGTCTAACAAACTAAATAGAAAAAATCTTACGTTACGGACATTTTTTCCCGGTTAGGGTACCCATCCGCATCGTCCCATAAGGAACTTCGTTCCAAAAATGTGAAAAAATACACATTCATCTAACGTCGGTAAATGAACGTGCGTTCCGCTTCATGAATTACACTGATTCAGGGCACATCAAGAAATCTATTTCCGTAGTCCGATAGTTCGGGGACACTTTATTAGTGCCGATGCCTACGGGAATGACAAAATCACTGGCACGGAAGGGACAAATTGGTGGTCGCTAGGCTTCTGGGATGCTTATGGGACCGTTCGATAGTGGGCTCCCTTAATTTGGACATCCCACGCATCGTCAGCGTAAAATATTTGGTAGCGAACGGGCGCGGTAAAACGATTTGCATACAATGAAATAAAACGGGCACAATCGAGGGTGGGTCGTCGAGTGGAAAGCTTAGCCGTCTTACTAACATTTCGGAAGTACCGTTTCGGCGACATCCGATGTTTTATTGCGGATATTTGGGTCGTGTTACTTTGAATTGACTGCGAGTCTATTGATGTGGAATATTGGATCGTTCGGTTTAAAAGTACAGTAATCACGTTCGCTTAAGCTCGATAGAAGTGTGTATTATACTATGAGATGATCGTTTAAATAAATGAACGAAAGCTTATATATAGTCTTCAATGGCTTATCTAATATATGTTTTTATATTAATTTAGACTGTGTATATATCTTCAGAAAACTCACGATTACAGTATAAAGGAAGATAGTGAGCCGGACAGTTATTCTAAAAGTAGTTAACTTTAAATAATCAGATCACGATTAATTCTATATAATAAAAAATACGTAACACAAAAACTTTGTACTTCTTTTTACGAAAATTGCACGGGCGGGGAAGTATGAATTTTCCCACACTTATAAAGAACTAGCGATCCGTCCTCGCTTCGCTTCGGAAACTGTAATTTATTATTGATTTCTCCACTATTGAATGGATGTTATTATACATATAAACCTTCCTCTTCAATCACTCTATATATTAAAAAAACCGCATCAAAATCCATTGCGTAGTTTTAAAGATTTAAGTATACATAGGGATATAGGGACAAAGAAAGCGACTGTTTTATACTATGTAGTGATATAGAGAAGTAGTGCAGAATGCTATTTTTTTTTTAATTACGCGTAATAAATACACTAAATCGTGAAAAAAACCTTACGCACACTACCATGTATTTGACACACACACACACACGCGCGAGCGCATTTATACTCTTTTTGTTTATTGTTTATCAATCTGTGTTCAGAATGAGAATAGATTAATAATGTGTGTCTTTAATATTATTTGTCTATAGTGTATCCTTGGCGATATCTGTGATTATAGAATAATGATTATTATAGAAATGATGATTAAAGAAATAGAACTATTAATTATAATAATGTTCAAATTTATAATTTAAATTAATTATGGTCCAATTTCGACCACTAGACTACCATTATTAACAATAAAATCATTTATTGCCTTTCACACATATGTAGATTATTACAGGCAGCCTACAAGGAAACAAAAAAAACAAAGCACTATTATAGCATTAATGGCAAATATAATAAAAAATAGGTAGTTTTAATAGTTATTAATTAATAGAGGTTACTAATGGGTCGTAAGTTTGTAGTATTACAAAAAATAAATAAAATAAAATAAAATGCTTGTAAAAATAGTACCTGCTGGAACTTACCATCACATTATCGCTTGACTATGACAAAATATGGCATATGTGTGTTATTGCTATGTGTTTTCTTTAGAAACTAAAGTTTCATTGTTCACTGTGGACCTCACAATTGCAGCCATCAAATGTTCGGGTTTTTGTTTTTTTTTAATTTATAGTCGTCGAATAGGTCGTGATCGAATGGCATATGTAATTGGTGGAAACGTTTAGCATGTGCAGCGGAGGCGCGGCATCGACGGATCCCGATACTTACGCCCAATCATACTGTCAAGCCGTCTGTCCGAAGTTTTCTGCCCGTGGGAAGGGCCACCAAACTCGCGTACTACTCTTAGAGGTGCCTTTTGAATCTTTATTCAATAAACATTCAGGATAATAAATAATAGTTTAAAAAAACTAACAAAACACGCTTTTATAGAAAATTCAACCAAAAAATATCCTGAAAAGCACCCCACGCTTTTTTACAATAAAATCATTTTTTCTTACACTATTTTTAATACAAATTTATTAAAATTTATTTTCTATTTTTTAGTTGGATTTTCTATAAAAGCGTATTTTTTTAGTTTTTTTAAACTATTATTTATTTTTCATTTTTTAGTTGAATTTCAATTTTTTCAATTTTATTTTAATATTGAATTGTCATTGGTCGTTAATAAGTATACCAAATTTCGAGTTAATCCGACGTTTTGAAGGGGGTCAAATCATGTTCAAAGATTCCGTTACATACTAACATATATTACATGCGTCTGAAGCTAATAAAAGCGTATTAAAAACATGTCGCCTCTAGTATTATTTATGCGCATATACATTGCGGGCTCGAGGCGTATGAATACTTTCAAATTTGATTATACAAATTTTAAACTATTGGATAATTATGATCTGTACGTATGCGACCTATGTGATTAGATAATAAGCTAAAAAACTACCTATGATCTACCAATATATTCAAATTCTAAACCTCCATTAATTGGTTCGAAATCCAATTATTTGTAGTAGGCATTTGCTAACGTTAATTGAGGAAACGTCCAAAGATCCGCTCAAGGCCATTACATTAGTAAATTAATGCAAAAACTTAGAGGTCGAAGTACTGTGTGACTAAGGATGTGAGAAATAAAAAAAAACAAGAACAAAGACTAATTTTGACTAACAGCGTTTTTGTATCAAAAGTATGCTTAAAATAATTTTTCATTCAATAATTTAATAAACTTATGCAGGCAGACGATTTATTCGGCACAAACTCAATCGTCGCCCATATCAATACCGGGTGTATGGGGATCGTGCTGGTAACTAAATGGAAAATATTCATTTACTTAACTTCTTCATTTATAACATTTAACATTTTTACTGGGGGTAGGATTTTTACTGGTGGTAGGTCTCTTGTGAGTCCGCGCGGGTAGGTACCACCATCCTGCCTATTTCTGCCGTGAAGCAGTAATGCGTTTCGGTTTGAAGGGTGGGGCAGCCGTTGTAACTATACTGAGACCTTAGAACTTATATCTCAAGGTGGGTGGCGCATTTGCATTGTACATGTCTATGGGCTCCAGTAACGACTTGACACTAGGTGGGCTGTGAGCTCGTCCACCCATCTGAAAAAAAAACATTTATTTTTATACACGATGCTAAAAACTCACTAAAAGCAAAAATCGTTGTACGAAGCCGTTTAATAATTGTAGTTATAAATTGATATTTAGATGTGTTTCAAGGTGGGTAGGGGTATTCGCATTATAATATTATAGATATAATAGGCCCCGATGACCACTTAATACCAGCGAGGTATTTTATGTACTTGTCGATGATGAAAAAAAAAGAAATTCAGTCAACTTTCTGAATATAACAGTGAAACGACTTAATATGTACTCGTATTATTGCATTTACTTATTTGTGCTATGTTTTATCCTATAAGGTTTAAAATTAGCCCTGGAATTAAAGGATCTGCAGCTTCATGTGTATGATATTATAATGTGACTATTTCGCAAACTGTCATCTTCTTCACAAAAACAATCGATCACTTTCAAGACCCACAAAGAGACGACAGTTAAGAATCCTTGAATGGAAAACAAAAAAAATCCCATTATTAATTTAATTGTATACAAAACGAGATGTCGCCTTGAGAACAAGATCATTACATGCAAAATAACCATCACATGTAGACCCCTTACGAATTCGTTACGGACCTTTGAAAATGAAGCATTTAAAGGTCGACGTAGACTGGTGGCGCTACCCCGAAGTTCACTCTCACAAACCTATTGTAAGAACCGGTTCCAAAGAATCCGCCTTGCGTCATTTAGCCACGTGTAAACATTTTAATTGATGATATGCGGAAGACAAAAAGCCTGATAACAATCGGCATTTTAATATTAGTTACTTTTAATATCTATACATAGATCGGGTACAACATTCTGAAGAGTTGTTATTAGCTGATTTAGCTGACAGTAATGATGTTGCACACACATGTTAACAATAAACAAGTTATAGTCCACTAGATAGCCTCTGGGGTTGCATTACAAATAGAAGTATGACAGAATTAACTACTGTCATCTTCGATCAATAATACTACTAGTAGTATTATTGATCGAAGACTGTCATCTATATATTAATACGTGAAGAAAAAACTTTGTACCCCTTTTTACGAAAATTACGCAGACAGAGGACCATAAAATTTCCCACACTTATAGAGAATATAGAGAAGGAGTGCAGAATGTTAATTTTTTTTTTTAAATTATGCATAAAAAATACATTAAATCAATAAAAAAAAACATTACACACACTACCTTGTATTTGACGGATGCATACTATCTGTTTATTGTCAAACTTTTCTTATTGCTTGAAGTCTGTGGTCAAATGGAGAATAGATTAGTTATGGTTTGTTTATTAATATTTTTGTCTAAAGTGTAGTCTTGGCGAAATCTGTGATTATAGAAGTCTTTGACAATAGAATCATAACAGTGTACAAACTTATTATTTAAATTAATAATAGTCGAATTTTGACTACCGGGCGACCACTATTATCTTATACCTTTAAACGAGCAATTCTTGTATATAACTAGTCAGGTCATAAGTATTGTCACACAGTAAAAACTTTTCTTTTAGAATGCTGGCCACAAAAAAGTTTATTGAATTCGAATTTCGAATTGTTCATGAAAATAAAAATGTATACTTTTAGAATTTTACTCATTTTTACAATATGGAGTGGACGCTTAAAGAAGACCGTGTTACAGTTATTGCGTTGCATCGTTGCGGTTACGTGCCAATTCAAATTTTTAACATACTGAAAAATTTGAATATAACCAAAAGATTCGTTTGTCGTACCATCAAACGATACAATGAAGACTATAGTGTAGATGACAGGTCAAGAAGTGGTCGCCCTCGGTCTGTTAGGACTCCAGCAGTGATAAAAGCTGTGAAGGCGCGAATTCAAAGAAATCCCAAACGTAAGCAGAAACTGTTGGCCCTTCATATGGGGTTAAGCAGAACCACGGTGAAAAGGGTGTTAAATGAAGACTTAGGGCTTCGGGCATATCGAAGAAAAATAGGACATCGTTTGAATGCTCGTCTAATGGATCTGAGACTGAAGAGATGCCGCGCTTTGTTGAAGCGGTACGCGGGAAAAAAATATCGGGAAATTCTTTTTTCGGATGAAAAAAATTTTACCGTAGAAGAGAGCTATAACAAACAAAATGATAAGGTGTACGCACACAGTAGTGAAGAAGCGAGCAACCGTATTCCGCGTGTCCAACGAGGTCATTTTCCATCCTCGCACATGGTATGGTTGGAAGTTTCTTATTGGGGCTTAACAGAGGTACATTTTTGTGAGAAAGGTGTAAAAACGAATGCAGTTGTGTATCAAAATACAGTCCTAACGAACCTTGTGGAACCTGTTTCTCATACCATGTTCAATAACAGGCACTGGGTATTCCAACAAGATTCAGCGCCAGGTCATAGAGCGAAGAGCACACAAGACTGGCTGGCTGCGCGTGAAATCGACTTCATCCGGCACGAAGACTGGCCCTCCTCCAGTCCAGATTTGAATCCGTTAGATTACAAGATATGGCAACACTTGGAGGAAAAGGCGTGCTCAAAGCCTCATCCCAATTTGGAGTCACTCAAGACATCCTTGATTAAGGCAGCCGCCGATATTGACATGAACCTCGTTCGTGCTGCGATAGACGACTGGCCGCGCAGATTGAAGGCCTGTATTCAAAATCACAGAGGTCATTTTGAATAAACTTTAGTGTCATAAGAATCTATGTTTTGTTAAGTTCATTTTGGTATATGAATGGTTACATAATGAATAAACTTGTTTCAATTATTTTACATTAAACATGTGATAGAATTTATGACCTGACTAGGTATATATATAATTTGAATCTCGGAAATGGCTCCAACGATTTTCTTAAATTTAGTATACAGGGGATTTCGGGGGCGATAAATCGATCTAGCTACGATTTATTTTCAGAAAATGTTGTTTTATTCGTGTTTTCAATAATCCAACTCTTCCCGACATATATTGGCGAATAATAATACTATTTTTCTTAGTTGAGGGCAACTAACCGCTTTAAAGACACAACAAGATGGCGTTATCAAAAAAAAAAACCGAGCACGGCTCGGTCATCACCTAGTATATATTAAAGTGTATAAATTAAGTGATGTAAATGTATTAAAATTCGTGCAGCTGTTAGACGTTTTTTTTCCTACCTATTCGCTAGTAGCCTATTCCAGCTACACCTGGAGGGGTACGTGAGCTCACGGGCTCAACCTGAGAGGATTTGCTAACACTAGCCCTAGCAAGAGCAGTGCTTTTCAGAGTCTACCACAAGATCGGAATCGCGACCCATTGAGAAGTAGTGAGAAGATCCGGCGAGAAACTCAGTGGGCTGTCTGTTACACTGTTTTTCATTAGCCCAAGCTAGCAGACAAGCTATAGCATAAACACGTACTCATATAACGAACAATATATATGAACTAAATATTGTAGATCTATATTGAAGCTTATGCAATGCAAACAATTTGTTTTTTCCTATGTATTTTCTATGTATTAATATTAAAATTTATCGCAAGATGTGAGCAAACTTTAAGTGAAGTTCACTTCTTTAAGAGTATGCCCTAACGGACATACAGGTAAATGTGTATATCATTAATATAAATAAATAAAAATATGTCTACAAATTTATTTTATTTTTACTAAAACCAAAATAAGTTTTTGTTTTCTTTATTTTTTTAATGTACCTGTTTGTCCGTGCTAAGCCGTAAGTAGTAATCTAATTCTGTTAGATTTTAATTGATACAGTGTTCTGTGTCTTTTCACAAAGAAAAAATGCGTTATTAAAAGTTTAATTACATTGCTAATTAACAAACGAACGTCAAGTATTTTTGTTGTAGATATCCAAAAAAAAAAACTAAACGCATCGTCAATGATTAAAATACAATGGGTTACAATCTTCTTGTTTTGCATTAATGTAACACAGTGTCAGTCTGAATTCGTCAGATTTATAGGATAAGTGACCAATTATCGTGAATATAGTCGTGAGAGTGTGCCTCAGGACAAGAAACATGAAATTAAAAAGCATAAAGATCGTTCGATGCGTTAAGATTTCGAAACCGCAGTTCGTGGCATTTGCAAGTATATTTATTTCATGTCGGTATGTTTATAACCGCGATCTTCTGAACTTCACTATTTGCACTCAATCATCTATACATATAAATAAAATTGGAGTGTGTGTTTGTAATATTGAAGTAACCGCTTTTTACTACATGCATATGAATATATATACAGTACGTACACCAAAATAACATTTTTTACAATTTTTGTCTGTCTGTTTGTCTGTTTGTTAGGGCTAATCTCTGGAATGGCTGGACCGATTTTGACGAGACTTTCACTGATGGGTAGCTGATGATATAAGGAGACACTTAGGCTACTTTTTTAGACTAGCTTCGCCCCGCGGCGTCACCTGCGGTACGACAACAATCGCGGGTAACATTGCGAGACTCAGCTATCAATAAAATTTAATGTTTCCGAAGCGAAGCGAGGGCGGGTCGCTAGTTTTCACTATAAATACGAAAACATTATTTCAACTGGATATGCTAATATGACATGCTCCAATATACTTTATCAGCGTGTCAAAACAGCACCACACCTTTACGATAGAGAGGCGTGGAACAATTAATGTACACGCTAAAGATAGATAAAGTGATCGATTAGTGCTAATTCGTTATTCATAATCGCTCGGGCCGAGTCCCATTATTATGCTTACAGATATTCAGATACGCCTTACTACATCAACGGGCAATGATGCTGCATTACAACTATTGAAGACAAATAAGGTACCGTAAACAAAAAAAGACTTATGAATGCTCTGAGGAATTTATTAAGACCGTCAACTAGAATTTGCGATTAGACGACACGTCACAACAGCTATCCATCTATACAACGTCAAATCACTGCTGTCTTCCTATTGAATTTTTAGAAATACTAGTGGTCTGCCGGTAACTAGTCGAAATCCGACTATAATTAATTGAAATTATAAGTTTGTCCACTATTATGATTCTATTGTCAAAGGCTACATTATACTTTGATCAACAGTTACTATTGTTGATCGTTGCTATTATATTTCTATAATCAAAGATCACCAAGACTACACTTTAGACAAATATTAATAAAGACAAACAATATTCAATCTATTCTCAATTTGACTACAGACTATAGGAATAAGAAAATTTTACAATAAACAAATAGTATGCATGCGTGTGTGTGTCAAATACATGGTAGTGTGTGTGATGTTTTTTTTTATTGATTTAATATATTTTTACGCATAATTAAACAAAACGTTTACATTCTGCACTTCTTTTCTATATTCTCTATAAGTGTGGGAAATTCCATACTCCTCCGTCCGCGCAATTTTCGTAAAAAGGGGTACAAAGTTTTTGCTTCACGTATTAATATATAGATTATGCCGCGTAAGTTTCAGCTCTAAATCCACCCCTCCACGGTGATTACTTAATTGTATGATAAGTATTTTTAGGCTTCGTTTGAAAAGAGTTCTACGCTGAAGTTATAGGCTCAGCTACATTCGGCATCAGTGTCCACTCACCGTCAGTTATATCTATTTTTCCTTCAAAAGCAGTAATTTTAAAATAATAAGTCTTGGCTTATTAAATTGCACATCCAGTAAAGGGTACTCCTATGACAGTACGCGCTTTCGATATGTATGAACGATGTTATGAACACTGCGATTGTAAATCTGTCATCGACCAAATTACAGACACGCGAGGACCTTGTGAAGAACTGTATAAGATGGAAGTCGTGTGTGCATGCAACACTCAATCGTGCTAACATTATCATCGACTGCTGTTCATTCTAAATAAGTTTTCCCACGTCAAATAATATTATTGCTTTATTTAAACTATTTGCTTTCCATTCACGTTTACTAATTTGTAAATGATACATTATTTCATGTTCATTGTTTTTTAAAGTCCCAAGATTTTATAATGTTAAAATTTTTAATTTCTCGACCAATAAATAGCTTATTTAAAAAAAAACCTGAAATTTTGATATGTATAAAACAGTATTAATTTAAATAGCATTATTTAAATTAATACAACTTTAACAATAATTATGCATGTTTCTATTTTAGAAACACATTTACATACTTCTTTTCTCTACTAAGATCATTATATAAGTGTCACCCACTAATCCAAATGCCTTTCCAATTACCAATTCGGTTGTCACATATCTTACGCCAGAGACCGGTTCTCAAATTATTGTTATCATTTCTATGGTATACAGTTGCACGAAGAAAAATGATTTAATTTGTCGATCGGCACGATCAGTGTGACGTAACAGTGTCCGTAATTTATTGTAAGCTATATCTCATTATCTTTATCCAGAGCGGTGAAAGCCAATTGCATAACATAAGTGCGTATCCATGCAGAATTACGACACTGAATTAAAATAATTAAAAGGAATACGAAACAATAGGATCTCACAGTAACACCGACGGAATCGCTAATTGTATCAGCAATTTGTGGAACGTAACGGTTGAGATAAATTTTGATGGGTTTAATAATGTGTAGTTCGCTCTCTTGTGGGAATATTTCAATCTATGTCATTGTTAATGGGACCAGGGAAGCGTTCATTAAGTGACATTCAATTTGTATAATGTAAACAAACTTCACTGTTGTACTTCAAAGCAGAAGATAAATTGCCGCTTTAAAAGAATAGTCGTTTTGCGTTTTCCAAGCAACGACGAGCGCTAAGATTCTGACCCGCGGCGATGACTAATGTAAGTGTATCTTGACAGCTCCCATTATTCACTCAAAAGCCCCGTGTAGTTGACCATCTCTATAATGTGAAACATGATATATGTTTCGAACCAGCGAGAAATGTCCGCGACCCGGGAATGCTTAACATGTCACTCATTAAAATAACCATATCACAGGACAGTGAATGTTCTGTGTACAAAAAATGCAAACAGATCACCCATTATACTTATATATATTTTTTAGATATTTATAACTATGTTTCACAATGGCGACTGTATGTAACACACATGTAAGTTTACAACTAACTTTAACAATGACACAATGTACCTAACATTTTAGGAAAAATAGAACAGGCAATCTACCACTAAAAATGTATTAAGAAACACTTTGAATTCAATGAATTCTATTTCTTTTGTAGCGCTTTAAAAAGCATTTCAGGATTTGTGTCTATTCAAATGTTGAGGTAACAAAACACAATTTGAATTATTTTAACCACTACATGGTCAAAAATATTGCTATGAATGATTTGAATGATTTTTTTATCTTTTTATTTAACACAGTATTTTTTTTACTTTTTTGTAATTATATTCTATACCTATATCTCTGCCAATTCCAAGTCTGAAAGACGCAAGTGAACTAAAAGCAAAA
The DNA here is from genome assembly GCF_030267445.1 of Bombyx mandarina. Classification (NCBI taxonomy): domain Eukaryota; kingdom Metazoa; phylum Arthropoda; class Insecta; order Lepidoptera; family Bombycidae; genus Bombyx; species Bombyx mandarina. Next base: position 6,438,325 of record NC_143224.1, on the reverse strand, counting down.
TTAAGTGATAATCAATTTATATTCATAGCTATATCTGGTATATACAAAAACAAAAAATAATGAAATCATACACTTCACCTCCATTTGGCCATGGAAGACGGATGGTGTTGCTTACGTTCAACCCGATCATCTCAAATGACAACTTGTTGCGGTTTTAAGCCGAACAATATATATAAGCATTATTAAATGTCTTACAAAGTAATTCGTCCAAGAGAGGAAACTAAAAAGTATCATTTAAAATTTTAGAATAATTTTCCGAATACAACTGCCGTTCAACATAATACTTGGGCTCGTGACTCATAGTTTGGGTACGACATAGCGCCACGCTGTAGATTTTACAGCATGGCCTCAAACAGAACCGTAACTTTTTCATTGCTACAGCAAAAAGTACAAAAAGAGATATACAAATAAACAATACTTGATAGTTTGTTTTCCATTAGATGAACGAATGTTTTAATTGTTTCCAAACATAAACTATTCATAATATATTATTACTACATTAATTTTCTCTTCATTTAATAAAAGATGGGGATAATGATGATATAGGATAACTTAAACTCGAATAATCAAAATAATCAACTACATTTGCCTCCGACTCCGATGCGCTAATTTAGCTGCTACTGCAATGTTATGTAATATGTTATTTGATATTATTTATCACTATACCAACTACAAAGTAGACCATATTTGAAAGAACAATTCCTTATTTCAATTACATATTGTTACGCCGGTAAGAGTAACGCCATCTATCGCCAAATAGTCGAACGAATATCGAAGGATCTAGTAGCATCTAGAACGCTCGAGAAGTACACAATACTCGAAATGTGCGGAACATTCTCGATAATTCTAGGAATTAGGTATCGGCTATAAAAGCGTTGTAGAGATGGCACGCAGTCAGTCAGTAATCGGAACTACTCGAAGCGAAACAGCGAACGGATCACCTGAAGCGAAGCGGAAGAAGCGAATTAAGAGTTTTAAAGTGTTTGTTGAATGTTTTAAGTGTTCTAAGTGTTGAATACAGTTTTTAAGTTGTACTCCTAATGTTTTCCTGTTTTACTAACAATATTGAAAATAATTGTTAAATTCTTATCGCTTAGATGTATAAATTTTTAGATTGATTGTAGACGAGCCCTCGGTCCACCAACGGTGCTAAGTGGTTACCGGAGCCCATAGCCCTCAATAACGCCGCCACCCACCATCGAGAGATGAGTTCTAAGAGCCAGTTTTATAGTAAAAACCCCACCCTTCAAACTTAAACGTATTACGGCTTCATGGCAAGAATAGGCAGGGTGGTGGTACCTGTCCGTGCGGGCTCCTAAGACGCTCTACCACCAATAAAATACAATTTAAAGGCAAAAATATTAATTGTTTATTCATTTATTTATTTATGACACTTCATGTAATCTTTATTAGGAGATTTACTGCCTGAAGCATTCTCTACCAGTGAACCAAATATGTATAAATTAAATAGCGCAGAGTATAGTACTGAAATTAAAAGAAAGAATCTGCGTTAAAATCAAGTAAAAGCATCGAGATTAAAATGCTAATTTACCTATTCAATTATTTCGTTGCATTTTGATATTTAAATAACATTTATCACTAAACCGTTGGGAACTGTTCAAACAAAGTATTGTTTGCACACTTACAAGAGATCTTAAGACAAATATGAAATTATACAACACCACAGTTTAACTAATCCTACAGTAAACATTCTTCGTTCAGTGTCACAGGAACAACAGAGGAGGGGTCCAAGCATATAGACTGGACACACAATTAGGTTTGTATCTCGTTTGTTTGGATTTATGCAAAGCTGTTTTCGATGCAAATTAATCCGGCTGAACGTCGATCAACGACAGATGTCGATTCGGGTGCCTTTGAATAATTGTTCTGCACATCACAGCTATCTAATCTGCACAGTTTACAAAAAAATAAATACAAAACGCTAACTTTATTTTTCGACCCTAACTTTATCTTTATCTTCTAACGAGCAATTCTTGTATATTAATATAATTATATATAATCTGAATCTCGGAAACGGCTCCAACGATTTTCATAAAATTTAGTATACAGGGGATTTCGGGGGCGATAAATCGATCTAGCTACGATTTATTTTCAGAAAATGTTTTTTTATTCGTGTTTTCAATAATCAACTCTTCCCGACATCTATTGGCGAATAATAATACTATTTTTCTTAATTGAGGGCAACTAACCGCTTTAAAGACACAACAAGATGGCGTTATAAAAAAAAAGTCGGTTATCATCTCGTAAAGATAAAATAAGAATATTGATGAACTCGAAGAACTAATTAATTTACTCACAAATTGTACCTTTATGGGTAAAGAGTAATGTTTGAAAAACTATACCAATTTTTTTCTAAATCTACAACAATAAATTCGATTATTTGAAATTGAAAAAAAAAACGTAACATTAACTGGAAGAGTAATTTTATTTTAAAAATATTTTTAGTTCACAAGTTTTTAAATTCAAATAATTCATTAAAAAACTACCCACGTTAATCCCAACAAACGTAACTCTAATTTAATAGAAAGCCATACATTCACCTAAGACTTTCCATTCGTGGTAACCTTTGAGTGGTAGGGTTACATCAGACAGAGGATTAGACGGAATACACGAGGGTCGTGCAGGGCTTCTAATATGGCTTCGTCGCAGTAACAAGCTGCAACTGTGAATGAAGGGTTATCTTTCTGAAAAGATTAAAAATAATACCGTCGGTGAGGGATTTGAAAGACTTTAAATTTTACTCGTTTCCTCGGTGTAAAAGTTTCAAGTTTTATAATTGTTTACGAAATATTTTCCAAATATTATTTTTTCTTACCAAAAACAAAACTATGAAAAACAAATTTATTTGACCGATAACGATCTTTTTTAATTTTTTTTTATATAACATATCGAAAATTTGTACTCCAATACATATTCCGTATGCAAGTCAACTTATCCATTCAAATTAATTTCTAATGTAACTCACTCATAGACATATGAAACTGGTTTCAAAGCCCTCAATGAACTGACTAAGTATATTCTTTAATTTGGCCGTGGTCTTGATATTGAATTCGGCATAACCTCCCACAATGAAAGTGGGCGAGAAGTTTATTGAACGAATCTAGTAATCAATTGTATTCACAATATTTGTGATTTAACGATTGTATCTTTTTAATATATTCACATCATATATATTTAATACTAACAAACGTTCTTTTCTTCATAGAAAGTATTATCTATCATGTCCTGTTATAATTACAGCTTTTAATTTTTTATTAGACATAGACATAACATCATCACAGACATCATATAGAATTAAATCGTTGTATAATCTCATATAATTATAATATAAGAATATCTGTTTTTTTTTAAATAAAACTTAAATAAAATTAATATACCATTATTTAAATGAATAACAAATGTGCACAAAAGAAAAAACATGACGAGCGTTATAATAAATTAAATAAGATCCCTAATTATACTACTCAATTTCCTTTACGGTTCTAATGGTTCATCAATTAAGTTGACCGCACTTGGGAAAGATACACAAACCGTTGATAAGAGCGGATTTCCTTCGTAATTAAATTTATTCAAATCGAAACCTTAAGAATATGTTCCAAGATATATACCGTAATTCAAACGAACAAATTTGAATTAAGTTCAAAGTTGGGCATGCGCCATTCAGAGCAATGAGTCTGCACACATATCTGAATCTACTGCAAGTACTCATAGTCTAAGAGAACGAACGGTATTTGAATTCATTATCTCATGAAATTACTTTATTTTGAATATTTTAAACTCCTTTCACGGTTTCAAACCCTCTTTTATGTGAGTTTTAATTTGATTTTGTTTATTATATGATATCTGTGACCAGGAAAACTGTAAAGTATTAAAAAAATCGCCAACTGTACACTGAATATAAGAGACACACGAAAAAATTACGAGGTGATTTATTGAATAATAAGACGAATTGATGATTAGTGGAATGGTATGAAATGGAAAAAAAAACAAATTTTTTTTTATCTGTCTCTGTATTAGTAGATATGGTTTTCTTTTTTTTTTCGGCACAAGGAAATCACGGTCCTTCCGACCAAGCACTGATTATTGTTACTCAACAGTTCGCGTCTGAACCTTCGCCTAAGACCAACTTCGGTCGAGGTAGAGAAGGAGCGAAGCTTTTAGCACGCTGCACATCTTCTCCAATCACCACATCGGACGTACCTCAACATGACCTGTTTTGCTTTTATCTTCATAATCAAAAAATTTTGGTCACTTAAAGTCCAAATTGAACTCTTAGTTTTCTTGAGTAAACAGAAGTCTTACTCGATCCAAAACTATATCCAATTCCGCAGTAACCGTATCATTGAATGCGTCTATCTGACATTTGCGGTTTACCGTACAGTAATGTTCGCTCTGTTTATGGAGTATAGGACTAAATTTCGATCCATCGTAAAATGAACAAAAAATACTTGCTTTTACGCATAAATGGTAAACAAGTTGCTGGTTCTCCAAAGATTTTAAATAGTTACTGGAGATATGGTTGTCTAACGTTTGTCCTACCCTTCAAACCCTTCATGATGTTTCGCGGCAGAAATAAGGCGTATGATTTTACGTACCATTGGTAGTGTATATCCCTATATGCGGAACATAATTCCGCCTACCACCAGTTAAAATGTATGATGTCTTCTCGGCCCTTCTTAACTTCCTAATTTTGTTCTTCAAAAGAGTTTTCATTGGGAAAACTCATTACAACGTGAATTTTATCAATACCTAATTATATTATTTTTAGAATGCTTTTATTAACTTGTTATATATGTATGTTTGTTTGTATGTAACGGAATCTCTTAACGTCGTTTTCCGACGTCCGAGTAAATTATAAACAATCACACGCATCAAGAACAGATGACACTAGAATAATTTTATAATTTGCTATAATATTCTGACCAACAGTGGGATGAAAAAAATGATGAAATTGTTAGTTTTTTTTGAGTTTTGCGCTTGTGTTTTTTAGATTTTACACTATATTTATGAATATTTTTGTATTCTTTTCACGTCCATGATCTTGGTTAAAAAGTCAGTGTCATATTGTACGTTTTGCACGCAGATACGACGAGCCTTTGTCGCAGAGTGTTTTGTCTCTGCTCACATCCTGAACGGACGCAGGTCGTTCACCCTTGATGAAAAGCTGATTTCTACTCTATTGTGGGATGTGAATGGATCGCGCTATTGTATATAGGTAAGCACATACATGTAAGTATGTAAGCACACGTACAACTACTTTCTATAGGATGCACTGCGAACGGCACAGTAAAATTATTGACATGTGATTTAACCCGACCGTATGCTATTGATAAAGTTGAAGGCACTTGTAGAAATAAGCGAGAATCCTGGTATACTTAGATCCAGGGACAGTGCCGCGGACCTCATTCTAGAGTAGGTCTCAAACTAAGATACTACTGTCACGCCGGTAAGAGTAACGCCATCTGTCATCGAATAGCAGAAACGAACATCAAAAGCACTAGTAATATCGAGAACGGTCGAGAATTGTAACACCATCTATTATCAAATCGCGGAAACGCACATATCGAATCGACTGGTCTTGCCGGGAATATCCTCGATAATTGTAGAGATGTCGTATCGACTACAACAGCATTGCAAAGATAACACGAAGTCACTTAGTAATCGAAACTACTCGAAGCGAAAATGCGAACGGATCACTTGAAGCGAAGCGGAAGAAGTGAATTACGACTTGTAAAGTGTTCTAAGTGTTAAACAGAGCCTTAAATTATACGATGGTGGAAGTTTTATTTATCCCGAACCCCAGCGCGTAACAATACGTACTTAATACAATACGTTCGCTGCTATCAGTGGCGGGCTGATCTTCGTGCCCGGGGCGTGGCGCGTCCCAGCCCCAGTATGGTCAGAGCGCGGAGGGCCCAATCTCGGCGGTCCGTGCTGGAGTCATGGTCCAGACGGTTGGCTGATCCTTCGGCCGGTCGTAGGACCGTCGAGGCGATTCGCCCGGTCCTTGTGGATTGGGTAAATCGTGACAGAGGACGTCTCACTTTCCGGCTCACGCAGGTGCTCACTGGGCATGGTTGCTTCGGTGAGTTCCTACACCGGATCGGAGCCGAGCCGACGGCAGAGTGCCACCATTGTGGTTGCGACTTGGACACGGCGGAGCACACGCTCGTTGCCTGCCCCGCATGGGAGGGGTGGCGCCGTATCCTCGTCGCAAAAATAGGAAACGGCTTGTCGTTGCCGAGTGTTGTGGCATCGATGCTCGGCGACGACGAGTCGTGGAAGGCGATGCTCGACTTCTGCGAGTGCACTATCTCGCAGAAGGCGGCGGCGGGGCGCGTGAGAGACGCACAATCCCGCCGCCGTCGAGCGGGGGCCAGGGAGGCGGATCTCGCCCAAGCCCTGGCCCTCTAAGTGTTTCCGGTCCCCCTCACTTGCCGGTCTGGGGACCGGCGAGGGGGGCCTAAGAAGACGACGTGCAAGCTGCTCTGCACGCGTTTTACGCAAGAGCATCCGGGTGATGGAAGGCCGGCTATCCTCGACTCACACTGGTTCTGGTCCAGCGGGGTATTCCGTAGGATAGCTCACTCTAACCGGCGCCATCTAGGCGGGCTTCGGATAGCCTGCCGACCGAGAGGGCTGGTGGTCGTGGCGCCGACGACCGCGGGTCCGGCGTCCCGAGGGGGAGGGTGATGGGAGAGATGTGCTCCGCACTAAACGCTTCACTTTCCCCCCTCTGCCTCTTCATGAGTTCTGTCTCATGCGAGGTTTGGACGTTGGTTGTTGAGCGACAGGAGGTTTTAGTCAGTTCGACTCTGACATGCCCCGCCCTCCATCCCCAGTGGAGGGCGGAAGTCCGGCGATTTCCTCTTGACAAAAAAAAAAAAAAAAAAAGTGTTAAACAGAGCCTTAAATTATACGATGGATGGAAGTTTTATTTATCCTGAACCCCAGCGCGTAACAATACGTACTTAATACGAATTCATGAAATTATTTTTTTGCGCCCCTAATTCGTAGATATTGGTGGTATTCCTTGTGTATATCATGTAAAGAAATAAAATAAAAAAATGTCACCACTAGTGATAAAGCTTAACGTAGGTGCACACAAGTAGACATATCTTACCTAATTTATTCGCGAAAAATGAATAAACAACGCAACGTAGTTCGAAGAAAAGCGTATATTTCTTAAAATGCATGATTCAACATTTCATTCAATATTTCATTCAAAATTCAATATTTTTAATTTATCTAAATGAGAATAACTGAGATTTTATGCATACCCATACAATGAGCTAATTTCTAATTTCCATTGACGGTCAACTTGTAAACATGTGCGATCAATACAAGTATCTGGGTACTATGATGCACAGATCTGGAAATTTAAAATGCAACATTCAACACCGAATAGCCGCAGCGTGGCTAAAATGGCGAGAAGTAAGTGGTGTCACCTGCGATAGGAGGATGCCCGTTAAGCTCAAGGGTATGATCTATAAGACCATAATAAGGCCTGTTCTTATGCATGGCAGCGAAACATGGGCGGCAACCAAAAGGAACGTACATACCATTCAAGTTGCTGAAATGAAAATGCTGAGGTGGATGTGCGGCGTGACTAGGCTCGATAAAATCCGCAACGAGTACGTGCGTGGAAGTCTAGGTGTACGGGACATCGCCGACAAGATGCAGGAGAGTAGGCTGAGATGGTATGGTCACGTGAAAAGGAAGCCACCTGACTACGTCGGAAATTTGGCGCTACTGCTCGACCTCCCCGGTCGGAGACCTAGAGGCAGACCCAAGACAAGGTGGAGGGACGTAGTGCTGAAGGACAAGAGAGAATGCAATGTTGCTGACGAGGATGTCGAAGACAGAGCGAAGTGGAGGAGTAAAGTCAGGAAAGCTGACCCCACCACCATGTGGGATAAATAGCTGGGAAGAGAGAGAGAGATACAATGAGCTAATTGAGAGTTCAATTTTGTTTTCTCATGGCTATGGTACCGCACAGATAAAAACTTTTCACACTCCTATTTGTTTTAACGAACTACACAATTGCAAAAGATTTTGGCCGATGTAAAAAATAATTGTTGTCGTCGCAAACTCTCGAAATCACAAAGTCGTTTCAGTTTAAACTATGAACGTCACTAGATACCGCTAAGTGGCACTTAAATTAAGTAAACGCTACTTAGTACAGTAATGGAGGTTCATCTCATAATCAATTTAAATTACGTTGAGAAAGCACATTATGCGTACCTTCAAAATTTTCTTAAGACAATCGATTTTACAACCTTTAATTTTTCTTATCGCGAACATAAAACTACATTAGAGCGAAAATCTGTGATATTTTTATTTAACACTAGCCACGCGCCCTCGCTTCGCTTCGGAAACATAAAATTTTATTATTGAGGCTGACTCCCGCGATGTTACCCGCGGTTATTGTCGTACCGCGGGTGAAGCCGCGGGGCGAAGCTAGTCTAAAAAAAGGAGCCTGAGTTACTCCTTATATCATCAGCTACCCATCAGTGAAAGTCTCGTCAAAATCGGTCCAGCCGTTCCAGAGATTAGCTGGAACAAACAGACAGACAGATAGACAGACAGACAAAAATTGTAAAAAATGTTATTTTGGTGTTTGTACCGTATATATATTCATATAAATGCAGTAAAAAGCGGTTATTTCAATATTACAAACAGACACTCTAACTTTATTTATATGTATAGATTAATAAAACACACATTTGGAATTATTTACCTGGATATTTTTTTATTATCGATATCGGAAACACACATGCAAGTATACTCAATATAGTAATAAGTCTGAGGTCTGAACCTCGAGTCTGTATTCGCATAACAGAGATACTGACTCCAAGCGGTAATGAAACCTGGACTCTGTACACTAGTCACTCATTTTGGTCATGCTTAATCATTCGACCAAAAAGCGGTGAAGATTGTCGAACTGAGGCCAGACTTATTAGGGATGTGCACTGTTCATTGAGTAAGTATATTATTTAATACCAAACAACTAAAGCATTAACAATCAGTAAAATCTATACTAATAATATAATAATATTATAAAGAGGAAAGATTTGTTTGTTTGTTTGTATTGAATAGGCTCCAAAACTACTGAACGAATTAGAAAAATTCTTTCACTATTTGAAAGCTACACTATTCCCGAGTGACTTAGGCTAAATCTTTTTTGAAAAATTAGGGATCCTTACTAAAACTCCAATAATGTAACCCAAGAAGTAAAAAAATTCCAAAATATTCTTTACATCGCGTGCCGTGCGAAAACTATTGATGATAGAACAAAATAATGTACTACGACTTTGTAGAACACATTATTACTTACAAAAAGTGTTGCGACAGCATATGTCTAACTATTATAGTTATGCCCCAATAAGTGTTCTTTTATTTTAAAAAATAAAACAACGTTAAATATCGTTGAAATTTTTGTTAGAGACCCGAGCGGAGCCGGAGCGGGCCGCTTGTTCTAGATAAAAACGGTGCTATTAACTCGCTATCTCTCTCGCACGTCAACGTAGGTAAAGTCATGCAACACTATCTGTCTCCTGATTCGTTATTTACAATTACCCTCAACATCAGATTTAAATCCGGTAACCGTACTCGTCGAACTCGGTAACCGTACTCGTCGAACTCGACAAAGAGTTCGCCGTGCAACCTAACCCATGAATCAGCTCGCTGAGTTTCTCGCCGGATCTTCTCAGCGGGTCGCGATTCCGATCCGGTAGTAGATTCATTCGCGAAGCAGCTGCTCTTGAGCTGTTAGGTCTCCTTCGGAGGCGCTCGGGTAGCTGTTAGCAAATCCCACCCCTCCTGGCTGAGCCTTTGCTCGCCCACCTGTCCTGGTGAAACTGGAAAGGTCTCCTGGCCAACAGTAATCCTTCAGTCATAAAAAAAAAAAAAATTTAAATCGTTAAATTTTAAATTACGTCTTGCTATTTTCGATTTTGTACAATTAAAATTTTAGAACAAAAATATATTATTTAATTTTGTCATGTGCGTTTCAAATTAATTGCCAAATTTTCAGGTCTAGAGAGGTAAGACACTTCCTATAGATAGAAACAGTGAATAACCGATTCGAATGTTGATTTTTTGATACTGTTTTAGGACTATGGTACAAATATGTAGTATACTCGGTTTACCGCCGTGACATTAATATGAAAAAAGGGCTTTCGGTAAATCGTGAGCCCGCACGAACTGAACCCATCATCTCCGCTGAATCTGTAAGGAAGTAAATAAAGCTTTTCTATGAATGGAAAAGCGTTCTTATTTTCATTGGGAATCGATTTTGACCCCACGTTTAAACCTAAGAATTTCGATCTAAAAAGTTATGACAGTTTAACACGTGACACGAATTGCCTAAAGTTATTAAAACGAAGAAAAAAGCTATACATTCTTTGCTGCAATAGTTCAGATGAACTTCGTGTCGTGCAAATAGCTTGAGCGATATCGTTTTAAACACGCGAACATGTTGCAAGTTGCTCGTTCCTTTCTAAGTATTAGTGAACGTAAAACATACTTTATGTTGTTTTCTTGAGTTATGATGAACTCTAATTTAAGTGTTTGAAGGATTAGGAAACCAGAATCAATGAGCATCGAATTTTTCACCACACTAGAACGAAGTTCCTTATGTGACGATGCAGAGGGGTACCCCCTTAACCAGGAAAAACGTCCGTAACGTAAGATTTTTATTAGTAATGCACACAATGTACGACTTAACTTTGTAATAAGATACAAAAAGTATAATAACTTTTTGTTTTTTTTATAAATTATTCTGAATAAAATAAAGTTGATAACTTTGTAAAGTAGTTTATTTTTATTTTTATCAATAAAAAAATCATAATAAAAAATGTATACCCGAATAATTATTTTCTTTATACCTCGAATAGAACTTAAAATTTGTATTTTTATATTAAGGAACTTCGTTCCTATCCGGCGTCGACACCACACATCTTTTTTTTTTGGTATTTTTTCCTGATGTGCACGCTTCACGGTTAAGTAATAAGTTCATAACTTCTATAGACGTCCATAATATAATACGTAGGCAGACGAGCGTTACTTCTGGACATGGAATATGCCAGGACACAGCCAAGCCCTTGTCTATTGAAATTTGATGCGACCATAATGCGGTTGAAATACTCTGGTTAAAAAAATTCTAAATAAACTCGTACTCAAGCAAGATATGTATTATTAAAATAGAAAAATCCGATAGCCTCTTTATAGAATGCGGTCCGTAAATTAACTCGCCAATATACAATGAAAAAACAAAAAAGTCGATAAAATCACTATTTTGACAATCGACATCGATATTTTTCCAGATGGCTAAATAGGTATTAATGGATTAACGCGGTACTAGAGTGCTCATAGAACGGTTTGTTTGTTGATTGTACCGTAAATGTAGACAGTACTTGAATGCGTCTACTGTATTGTGTAAGATAATAATTGAGTCGTTGATTAAATTTATGCCGATAGACATATAATTTAGAAGCAACAATAATTATGTCACTGAAAGCGTCAAGTATGTACATCTGGATATGACACGAAGTTGATTTGTCAAGCAAATTAAACATATAAGTAATGTTAATAATACAGAATACGAGAGTTTTAATGCTTGGATATTTGTTACTCTATCAAACAAATTACACTGAAAGGATTTGCATGAAATTTCAACAAAGTTTGTTTATAGCCTGATTTTTTAACACAAATATTTTCTCCGTAGTATAAATGTGACCCGGGTGAATATAAACAATCTGTTGATTATTATTTATTAGAAAAGATTAAGTAATCAGTAATCAAATATGCAGTGACATTAATTTCTAGCGAAACCTCGTTTTCCATATTCGCACGAACATGATTAATTTAGAACTGTAGTACGGCCATTAGCCATATACAGCACATTAAATGCATTGTACAAGGCATAACCGCCTTAAATTGATTTTCAATGGAAATTTATATGCTCGGTGGAAATATAAGACAACGCGGAAACGACTCTCTGCGTCCTCAATTTCACTTTGATCTATTCAAATGTGACATCCTATACGACCGCCATTGAGGTCCACGTCTGTATTACACGTCTCGACACAAATGGATATTGCATGTCGGAAAATAATACGGATCTAAGCGTAGGTACTTTGTTGTTTTGAAAAACTTATCTGTTAAATGGTTTACAAATCAAAACCTTAACGTATATTCTGGGCCGATTGTCTTTATGTTCAAAGAAATGTCAGCGGCAATTCATGAACATTCAATATATATAATTAAGTTGTTCTGTTTTGTTTTTCATATTAACGAAGATGGGAAAATCTGGTAGCGTTCAGGTTTATGAGCTCCAACATAAGAATGTAGTCGAAGTCTCAATCGTATTATACTAACAGCTTACTGCTTATACTAACTACTAGAAGATTGCACAAAGTGGGAATGAGTTGCTCGCTCCGGGCATTTCAATATTGTAATAATTGCTACGTTATAATACTCATTTAAAAACGAATATTTAAAAAAAATCTAATATTAAAAAAAATATCTAATATTTAAAAAAAAAAAGACATGCCCGCTGAGTTTCTTGCCAATTCTTCTCAGGACGGAGGCTAGTTCTTGTGAATTGGCGGTAGTTCTTTTGACGTTCAACAAGTATGTACTTTCATTTATGTTGAATAAAAAAAAATTTGATTTGATTTTGATTTGATTTGCTTAGCTGTCCTTAAAAGCGAAACGATAAATACGATTGCATTGCTTCTGACATAAGCAAGAGGAATGGATCCGTGCTGGCTTACAACGTGTGCAAATTAACTGATCATATCACATGAAGGTATACCTTTATCACAGATGCAATTGACACATGTCAATTTTATTATTAATTTATTTAGGATTAAGAGTTATGTAATTATTAATCCTAATTAACAATACTTAGTTATTGTCTTTAGATTTCGGGTGTAGTAGACGTAATTAAAACACCTCTTACGTTTTAATCTCGCAATTTTTGTTATCATTCTATTTTTTCCGACGTCTCGAATACATTATAGTTTTGGTCCATGATTGATATTTGAATATTATGCTAACTACCGTCTAATTTTCAATAAATAAAATATGTTGGGTAATTCATATATCTATTTTTACACATAAAGAATTGATTGTATCTTGAGACTTACAACGCCTTAAAAGCCTTTTGTTTGACTTAAATTTTCATCTTTATGATAAGAAGCTGATATGATACTAAGCAATACTTAAATGTACAAGACAAAAATACATTTACCCTATTATTACGAGTATTATACAATTATATTACATGTTGGGGTACCAGTATCTATACCTACAGTAATTTCTAATTTTTTATTACATGCCCTAAGTTTAAGGAAGCCGTGTTCTTGAAACACAGGCTTAAATAATAGCTTAGTGACTATTCTGTCTAGAAAATACCCGATGTTGCATAATTTTTAGGCACTATGAAACTTGCATAGTTTTTGGTCAGTTAATAAATATTTAATATGTTTGTTAGAAAAATTGGTAACTACCCCAGAATCGAACCACAGCAAACCTCATTGGCAGATACACATTTGGTAACTTAATAAGATATTTACAATACGATGACACTGGCCATAGAATTTGGCAAATTTAGTTCTCGTCAAGCTTATGAAGCGTGTCGTACCGTAGTGATTCTACCGTTTTATTGCTAACGGTTTGATAGACGCGCGTGCCGCAAAATTGATTGCGCCTTTCCTCACGTTCATGACAAATTGCTATTGCAACGCCTCTTTATACTAGAGCTAGATGAACGATTGACAGTTTTCATTTCAAATTTACGACCATCATACGACTCCCATTATGTCAAGTCATGAAAGTTTTTGCCAGAAAAATACTATGGTATATTTCATGTAGAATATGCAGAATTTGCTTCGATTCGTTGAGAACTGTTTTCAGGGCACGATAGATACTTTATTGTCTATCAAATATGCGTTGCACATTAAATAATACATTAAATACATGTGTACCTATATAAATAGCGGTCTTATCGTGACTTCTTTCTTCTTCAGCCAAATCATACATGCAACACAACAAGGACGAAAAAGATTACTGCTTAGTACATAAACGAAGTCCTTCTTTCTCATCATGTGCTTAGAACCTTTGATGTGATATAAATTGAAACCTAAATCGTTTTTCTTTTGTATACTTAACTCATTTTTGTAAACTATCATGAGTAAAGTTAAAATTGGTAAACATGACTCATAAATTTCACACAAAATTTATGTATCATTCTATAAAAAGTTGTAATAAAAAAAAAGTGTGTGTGTCCGCTCCGACGCACGACTGGAGTTTACTCCTCAAGAACGATTATAAAATAAATATTCGTGCTATTCCATGGTCGTCAATATCCAAATAAAATAATGAGAGAAACGCGCGATCAGTACGAGGCTTTGTGGCGGACTGCCGGCGCAGCAGCCCGGCGTCACCTGCGATAACGCGGCCGCGCGTTGGCTCCTGATTGGCGCGCGCACGCATCACGCAATCAGGAGCCAATCAGGCGCATAACGCATTTCGTGTGACATGCTAGTACGATTTTGATTGGCGCGCGCACGCATCACGCAATCAGGAGCCAATCAGGCGCATAACGCATTTCGTGTGACATGCTAGTACGATTTTGATTGGCGCGCGCACGCATCACGCAATCAGGAGCCAATCAGGCGCATAACGCATTTCGTGTGACATGCTAGTACGATTTTGGTCCCCATAATTTTCATACCCCGGGCCTATATATGTAAATCGATTCTAAAGGAGTAAACTCCAAAAATTTTTACAAAAAAAAACAAGCGGACACATATTTAATATAAAATCCAAATGTCAAGAAATTATTCCGAAAAAAAAATGACTGAATGTATAATTTTGAGACACATAATAACAATATTTCTATATTTGCATATTGATTATACGATGCGAAAAATTATCATAATATTACGCTTACTTACATCACGTGAGCAGCGAACACGACGCACATACATACACATGTTTAAGACAACAAAATTAAATTCCCACCCGGTTATTACTTAAAGTCGCCTGTGAACATCAGTTTGATATAGTATTTTATTCTGTTTTCGCGAGTCGTAAACAGAATTAAAACCACTTCTACTGTTACCTTCAAAAACTGTAAAGTGTAAAGTATTCGAAACATCTAAAATAATATAAAAAACTTCAGAGTTGTCAAGGGACACCAAGGAATTGTAATTTTTTTAAAAGTTATAATAATAAATTACGGCATTATGAAGAAGAAAAAAACAATACTATGAACTAAATTACTATTGTTGAAACGCTATCTCGAGAAACTGTACTCGTTACGCGGACCAATCGGATACGAGCAATGTCACGCGATAAGCGCCCACACGTTGATTGGTCAGAATGACGGATCTAAAAAGTGTCGTGACAACTTTTCGTAAGAATTTTTTCCGTCTAGCCCCCTTTCACAACGCGCGATAAGGAACCTCGTTCCAATTATCCCGTAAAAGTAATTTTAATTATACTAACTATATTATATTTTAATTAATTAACTTAATTATATTTTAAAAAGATCACATACTTAGAACGATAGTGGAGCACGATAAAAAT
The DNA here is from genome assembly GCF_030267445.1 of Bombyx mandarina. Taxonomy (NCBI): domain Eukaryota; kingdom Metazoa; phylum Arthropoda; class Insecta; order Lepidoptera; family Bombycidae; genus Bombyx; species Bombyx mandarina. The sequence goes on along the minus strand of NC_143224.1, from coordinate 6,422,704 downwards.
AAAGGCAAATATTTAAAGAAACACGATCAAATCTAAATGATATAGGATTACAGCAAAATGAAAAATATACAGACAAAGAATTAAAAAATGCAGTAGTTAAGACAAAAATAGAGATAATAAAAGCGAAACCGCTTCACGGTCAATTTTTCCAAAGCAGTACTAGAAAAATAAAATCGACAGAGCCCAATCCTTCCAATGGTTCAAAAGGCAACCGGTGTCTCCAGCATTGGAATCAGCTATATTTGCAATTCAAGATCAGGCAGTGACGACCAGACAGTATGAAAGAGACATAATGAAACGCCAAGTTGGTGGCAGGTGTCTGTTATGCTACATTAAAGATGAGACCACACAGCACATTGTCTCAGGATGTGAAAAGCTTGCTGAAACTTATTACACGAAAAGGCACAATAACAGTGCAATATGTTTTCTGGTCGCTAGCTAAAAAGCACGTGTTTCAGGTCTTCGGCCTGTGGTGGTGAGAACACCTTACGTAGCCGCAGGTTACGGAGAATGAAAAATCAAAAATAATGTGGGAGATGCCGGTTCAAACCTACGTCAAAATAGTCCACAATGGACCAGACATTATTTACATAAACAAAACGGAAAACAAAACATACCTACCTCATAGATGTTACAGTTCCCTCAGACTACAATATAGGAGCAAAAGAAATAGAAAAGCAAAGTAAATACCATGCACTCAAAACAGAAATAATCAGACTATGGAAAACACACACAGAAATAGTACCAATGGTAATAGCCAAAAGTCTACAGAGATACATAGATAAAATAGATGCGAACATCAACACACACATCTTGCAGAAACAAGCTGCCATACACACAGTCGGCATCATCACGAAAGTCTTGGGAGATACAGTCTTCGTAGGAGGGAAACCTGGGCCACCCTTTCCCTGAGGGTCTCGGGGCGGGAGCTCAGTAGAGGGTAAAGGAATAATATAATAATATACTATAATAATAATATACACTACACTAATATTACTATATTTTTATTATACTAATAATAATACTTTACTTAAATAATATCTATTTGACAGCAAATGCAATAGAAACGCATCGTTGAAAAGATCACATGCAAAACATCATATTTTAAATAATAACAATCCTATCACATATCTAAAAAGAAATAACTGATTAATTTTAAAGATAAATTATTTACTCTGAAGTTGACAAATTTCGTACTAAGACATAATCTATGTAGTTTTCTCTATGATTTATTAATGTATATTGTAATAAATTAATCATGTACGAATCCATAGCGAAGTGGGAAAATGTGGATATAAAATATAAAAAATATGTGGGAAAGGCCTTGCAGAAAGAGGTCAAAGTTACATAACAAATAAAATACGAAAGTACCAAAAGCAAATGTTCAGTTTTTTTTTTTTTAATTCTGTTAATAAAGAGCCTTCTTTTCTTTAAAATAAGTCGTTCTCAATATTCTTTGAATTTTACTAATATACTTATTGTTAGAAAAATAATATATATAAATTGCAATTTGTACAAAAACCACTTAGTAGGTAGGTAATATTAGCTTTTTTACCTATCAAGTGCAATGAAAATAGATCACATTATTTCCAATACAAAACCAAATCTTGTTTGAATAATATGAATGTATCATCGGCAGTCGACAAATGAAACTGTGTACCAATCTTTTAAACAGGAACATACATATAATTTCTCAGCATAATAAAAAGCTAAATAAAGTTTTATAGGGCTGATAAAACTATGATGCGAAATTCAAAATTATCAGTGGAAACAAATTATTATTAAGCAAAGATTTTACGACTGTGTGATGTTTTTAAATGTAATATCAATTTTAATTTTATGACCAGTTACTTTGTAGTTATCTTGAACCATAAATAAGATTGTTTCGTGTAATTAAACATTAAGGTTATAAAATCGCAATTGCTCTGTGGTACCGAAATACGTGATTTAAACAAGATTTTACGAACTTTCCGTCTTCCATAAGAGTTCTATAGCCATATATAAACAGAAAACCCTTCTAATTTCCTATAAGTCTAATTCGTACACTACAGCAATTTTGCTCAAAGAACACAAAAAGTGTAGAGATCCGTTCCTGAAGCGGAAACAGCAACAATGAAAAATTCCTCAACATAAACGGCAAATAACACATATTTATTATGCTAAAGATAAATAATTATAAATTCCTATATAGTGAATCCGCAATGTAAAGCAAAGATATCCGAGACTACGCAACGTCATGAAATCTCGGTGACAACATGAATCAAATCACAATTGTGTTCCACTGCATGCAGTTTAATGATAGTTTTTTCTTGTAGCACAACCATGAAACATGTGGTTCAAGTATTTTTAATGTTTGAGAGATTACTGGTGGCCCGGAGGCCTTTCCAGTTTCACCAGGACAGGTGGGCGAGTAAGAGCTCAGCCAGGACGGGTGGGATTTGCTAAAAACTACCCAAGCGTCTCTAAAGAAGACCTAACAACTCAATAGTAGCTGTTTCGCGAATTAATCTACTGCCAGATTGGAATCGCGACCCACTGAGAACATCCGGCGAGAAACTCAGCGAGCTGATGTTTAGGTTAGGTAGGTTCAAGTCTTAATTGTATTGAATAATTCTGTCTCACTATTCAAACAGGCACGGAGGACTGTTTCGGGGTATAAGTCGGCAGAATAGTTAGCACCTACACGTGTAAGTTTACAATTTGCATCCTGTATAATTTAACTTATGCAATAACCTGCGATAATAATATCCTACTGCACCAAAATACCCGGAAACCAAAATAACCTGTCACTCAATTTATCAATAGCTATTGATCGAATTTCAACCTAAGGCTAATTAGACCAGATTAACTGAACAAGAGTTATTTTAGAACTACTTGTCATTTTTTGCGCATTGACATCAAACGTTGAACGCTGACAAACGAGTAATGAAATTAGTGATGTCATTGTGTACTCATTTAAAAGTGTGACCAAAAGACTATAAAAGCTTTGTAAAAGTGCGACATTACTTATAAAGTCTTTTTTATTATTATTGGTGACTAGCATACGACCGTAGCATAGCCAATATCGACTACACTTAATATCACTTGGATAGCAGTGAGTGAAAAATCTATTTTCTGCTCCAAAATGATCCTTGTCTCCCGCTAAAAACTAAACAAAATTGGTCCAGTAGTGTCGGTGACAAGCGTGAAATAAACCGACAGACAGACAGCAAATCATTCAAAAAATCTTTTATTATCACTCTTCAATTAATTCTTTTCTATTTCTAATAGATTTATTCAATGTACTCTACTGTTTTTATTATATGTACCGAACACCTGCTAAATCAGCTGGATGTGTGCTGCGCGTAACCAGTTTATTTCCAGAACATTATGTCAAGCCGTAGACCTCTGTAGGCTGATAATGACGATGGTCAAGTGCTTGAGCAATAGTATCTTTTATACTTATCTTACTTACAGTAGTGGACCGCAGATTTGTTTGATTTCGACGGAATTAAAATAACTCGGGTATACGCGTCTTCATACAAATTTCTTTCACTGACGTAAATTACGTAGTCAGTGCTCGAATATTTGAGACTGATTCGAATGTTCAACCAAGTCACCAATTAAATGTGATAAAAATATCACCTACATAGATGATAGTAATGTGCTTGTTGTGATAGTTTAGACTTGATTGTAGAAACGATCATTAAATTTAAATGATGTGATTTATAATTATTCTTATCATAGCTTTACTTATAATCTATATATCTTTATATATTAAAATGAATTGCTGTTCGTTAGTATCGCTAAAACTCGAGAACGGCTGGTCAGATTTGGCTAATTTTGGTCTTGAATTATCTGTGGAAGTCCAGAGAAGGTTTAAAAGCTAGATAAATATGAAAAAGCTCGGAATTAAATAAATTTTGTTATTCCTTTGATGTGTCCCCCGTCGGACGAATTACTTTTGTTCGTTTTAAGTATATTTTATACAAAAATTTAGGTCTTTTATTTATCGATTGAGATAGTACGAAGTCTGCCGGGTCAGCGGGTCATTTGATATACGTTCTATAAACCAAAAAAATGTAATTGTGAAAACTATGTACGAAGACCCCATGACATAAGTTGACAAAAATGGGCACAAAGATAAAACTCATAGCGCAGTGTTCATTAGTCAAACCCACGCACAACGTGACAATGCCAACACACTATTGTTTACCGATGTTGTAACAACATTTTAGTTAAGGTAAAACTGATTACGTTTAGGGAAAAGGCCATGTTTGCATAGTAGGAATGCAGTTTGAGTCATTAGAATAAACTGCCGCCATTTTAAAGGAACATAATTGGAAAATGTAATATTAACTATAAATTTCATTCGGAACAAATGAGAAATTGTGATTAGTTCTCACCATCAAATATCGATATATTTTTGCAAAAATCGTTTCAATATGGATTCATGCTTTTGTATGATTATTGAAACAAATATTAATCTAGAAAGGAGCTTAGTATAGGTACCTATATTATTATTACATTGAAAAATAAATATTTAATACCCGCTAATATCATTTTTAGATTATCATCACTCATTGGCGCGCATCGCGATGGTAAAAACGAGATGATACCATCACCGCCCGCCACCCGGAGTAGCTCATCCATAGTACATGGAGCCACGGCGGTCATCCACAGTGCGTTTACAAAGGTCTTTTTTGCCACGTACCATCCGGCTAATGAATGAGCTCCCCTCCACGGTGTTTCCCGAGCGCTATGACATGTCCTTCTCCAAACGAGGCTTATGGAGAGTATTAAGCGGTAGGGAGCGGCTTGGCTCTGCCCCTGGCATTGCTGAAGTCCATGGGCGACGGTAACCACTCACCATCAGGTGGGCCGTATGCTCGTCTGCCTACAAAGGCAATTAAAAAAAATTATAAGTGCCGCAGTAAAGGTTCTACTACGTCACCAATATTAATAGTTGTCTTTATTTTAATTAGAATTTAATTAGGAATATATAATAGAGTATTAAGATAGGATGTCATTTAGATACCAAAATTACTACTACAAACAGAAATGAATTAACTTTATTGGTTTTATATTGGCTAATTCGTACATAGCATTTAACTATACACCTATTACAATAAAAAGTAACGTATTCGTACCGCAGATGTTCGCATGTAATGCCAACAATACAAACATAATACCATGTTCCTAGTGACCCTTGTTAACGCTCTATTACACATGAAAATAGTCTGTAACCGATTAAAACGATTCAACCGGATAGTTACTGTTTCATTAAAATTATAATACACATATAGGAAAGTTGTATTATTAAAATTCGCCATCATTTCTGATATTAAACGATATTATATGATTAAATGTATGACAGTTTTTTGTCAGCTCTTATCTAGTAAGGCTACTGCTACTGTCTCTGGCTGTTTGAGGACAAGTTATAAATAGAGTTTGTACAAAATATCCTTAATAATATCGATTATTTACTGGTTTAATTACTGTGGCTCTTTATTATAAATTTATTATAAAAAAGTCGTCGTGGCCTATAGTCGGATTTTTAATTAGACGAAGCCAGCTGACAGTAGCTAATGTCACTTTGTGAAATAATGTTGCTATATTTAAAGTAATAGTGATGCGTTCAGTTCTCGTTCAATCACATAAATGAACAATGAGTGTGAAGAGTTACTCATTAATTTCAAACTATAAAAGAATATTATTTATATTTTACAATAAAATTGTATTAAAGTGATCCAATATAATAATATGTTACTAGTAGTATGTAACTACAATCAGTTTTTTTTATTTTCATTACCTATGTACCTATAATTGTTATATTTTATACATCTATAGTTTCAACTATATGATGCATTGGAAATAGGACAGTCTTACAAGCTTCCTCGCAATGTTTTTCTTAATGTTTAAAACACTCGGTATTCAGTACAGGTAGATACCATAGGAACATAATGTTTCGTCGAAAACTCGTTGGTATGTACAAAGCACGGCTAAAATTCGAACCCCGTGCCCGATATCGGCAGTTCGGCACACTAACTATTCACTAGACAATCGAGGCAATTTCATTAATTCAGGAGTTTTTTCAATCGTTCACTTTGTCACAACACTATTTTTATTTCATCAAAAACTGACAACACAGTAAACGTCAGTTTACTTCGTCTAATAAAAAATCCGACTATAAAGGATAAGACGTCCGGTGCATTCGTATCGAGCGATGCACCGGTGTTCGAATCCCGCAGGCGAGTACCAATTTTTCTAATGAAATACGTACATTTGTTCACGATTGACTTCCACGTTGAATGAATAACATCGTGTAATAAAAATCAAACCCGCAAAATTATAATTTGCGTAATTATTGGTGGTAGAACCTCATGTGAGTCCGCACGGATAGGTACCACCACCCTGCCTATTTATGCCGTGAAGCAGTAATGCGTTTCGGTTTGAAGGGTGGGGCAGCCGTTGTAACTATACTTGAGACCTTAGAACTTATATCTCAAGGTGGGAGGCGCATTTACGTTGTAGATGTCTTCGGGCTCCAGTAACCACTTAACACCAGGTGGGCTGTGAGCTCGTCCACTAATATAAGCAATAAAAAAAGCCTCGTTTGAAGTAGGATCAGTCATAGCAGTCGGAAAACAACAGTATATTTCAAAGTCGAATAGTAAATAAAAGATCTCTGAAAATGTACTGTAGATGAACACAGTGGTTCTAGGTAGCAACGATAAACTGATCCGATATCAGGCGGTGGTAAAATAATATCATAAACAGATCATCACTTTTGAAAGATCGCGACTAAAAAATACTAAAATATACAACAGCCATAAAAATGCTATAAAACAAAGTGTGAAAATTACGATACAGTAAACAAATATTTTCTCGTTAAACTAACTCAAAACCGGCTTACGACAACCAATTGCTAAGCAATAGAAGCTTTGCTAAATCAATTTGTTACACATATCAGCATCAATAGGTACACAGTCTTCGTGTCAATGACCTCTAAACTACTCGAATTACAGTTAATAATTAATAAAACAACGGTATATAGATATACCAACGAGCACGCGATGCAAGCAAAAGTAAAAATACGTAACAGTATTAGGTAACCAATCAACAAATTGATTGATTTATTTGCAAAACAATTCACCTTTGTAGTAGGTTAGTAATCACGTCCTACAATGAATTTTGCAACAACATTAGCAGTAGTAATTCTGTGAATATGAATGAAATTATGGATATGGCCTTAACTACAATACAACATGACTATCTTTTTATATTACTGAAAACGTAAAAATTTTGCCGTTCTCATACAAATTTAATAAATAAGATCTAAAGAGGACTAATAATGGGCCTTCGTGTCTGGTATACTAGTCAAATCCGACCGGGTCTTTGACTTGACGATCGCTACCAAACATTACAAGATCACCCGCTAGGCCATTCTGTAGATGTTCTGAAAGTTTTATCGAAATCGGTTATGTTCTTTCGAAGTCTTTAGGTATCATACATACACACATCGACTCATTTTATACTTAATTGTGGATGATAGATAATCATAGAATATCGGGCAATAAAACGTAGAGTCTATATCAAATGAAGATATTCGTGAGACTTTGTTCGAAAGACGCAATCGGAGTCACCGGAAAGTAAAACAGCGCAGTAAAATGAAGCTATGCTCAGGCATAATTTAACGCGATGCATTAAATTACATTAACTTCCTGCCTCATGTCTACGCATGCATTGTCTCTTGCGTCTTCAAATAGATATTTTATGGGCGGAGTGATGAAAATTCTATGCGCCATCAAAGATCATAAAGCTTAGGTAAAACGACGATATAAAAATTTATAAACATTCATTTTGCATCAGTCGTTTGGACGTAGCACATGTAAAGCATGTTTTTTTTTACATTTTTGGGTTTTATGTTCGTTTTGTAAAATAGCAAGCACCCGTCTTTAATATGATTTAGAAACATTTATATGGCTGAACCATAATAGATCACGTATCTAACAACATGAAAGCCAATTATAATCCGGTTTCGTTATATACGTCAGCTGCAGCGGCAAAATACTTATTTCATTATCACTTAATTGCGTGGTACTTTCCTGCACCCACATACACTCAATATCATATCTCAAAACATTACAATGTCACTTTCTTAAGTTACTCGTTAGAGTGAGGAATTTCACGATGATTTAGATATCGAACCAATCTACAATTATTTGATGTCGGTCAATCACTGTCGTAGCCCTAGACACATCATTACGGATGCATCCAATTCACTCTTGGTGCGAGATGTTGCTAACGCTAATAGCTGCCGTAGTACAAAGTCACCATACTCGTCGAAGTGTTCAACGCGAAATGTAGCCGCAATAAGACGCAATTCCGATCCAGTGGTCTCTTCTTTTTCTCCACCTTATCGCACTAGGTGGGGTCGGCACAGCTAATTTTTCTCTTCTGTTCTCTTTTATCAGCCGTCATCTCAACACTCACTCCTCTCTCTCTCATATCGTCATTTATACACTCCATCCATGTAGTCTTCGGTCGATCTCTTCCCCCTCTACCTTGTTCCTTGTTGTTGATTCCGATCCAGTGGTATATCCTCCTTAAAGGCACGCCGAAAAATGCATCATAAATTGAAAAACCTAAGGCCATTAAGGTGGCTTGAAAAATAGTTTACAATTTTTTTTTATTGCTCTTGTAGGCAGACGAGCACGCGGCCCACCTGATGGTGAGTGGTTAACATCGCCCATGGACTTCAGCAATGCCAGGGGCAGAGCCAAGCCGCTGCCTACCGAAAAACAAAACTATCAAAACTATAACATAGATCATCCGGATGCATACGTAATTAAACACTTCAAACGAGTCACAAAGAATAGCCGTCGTAGGAGTGTCGCTGCTCTCATTAGATCGGTTGTAAGGACGCTAATGAGACGAGATTTTATCGCAGGCCGCACTCATGAACTTTCACTTCCTAAGGGCAAAGATTGTAAGCAATCACACATAAAACTAAATAGTAACACTGGGATATAAATATAAACGCATATCGAAGTTCAGTGTTCGGAAACACAAAGTACTTTCACTTCCTGAGGGTAAACAAAAGTATTTAACTACATTTTATTAACGAACATTAAAATGTATTGGTATGACCTTGCTGTGGAGGCTTGTCAGGATAGCGTACTCTCTTTTCTACTTTTCACCATGTTAATAATTACGATCACTGACTGGCCTGTTAAGACAAGATATTGGGGCCAATCTTTTGGAATTCACATCATTCGGTCTTAGTCTTCATCGTTAATGGTACGTACAACAAATACAAATACAGCCTCCTCGATTTTAGAGCTGTTTTACTGATATATAATCTCTATAAAACTTACGAAGTTGGTCAAAAATCTAATTAAGCCTATTAGTAGATTTTCATCTTGCAGAAGTGCTCTGCTTTACTATGCTGATGTTTATCTCCTTGACGTTAATGAATTTCTACCAAACAAACTCGACCATTTGCAGAATCTGTGAGTCCCATTGCGTATCATTACGCGTGATTGTTAGTAAATATTTATATTTATTATTATTATTTATTTATATATTTATTACATATTTATTTATTTAAGTTTTATCAACAAGGAAAACATTTTCAAATAATCAAATATTTTTAGGCTTATTTATAAAAAAATTGTATCTGAAAATCTAGTCAACCATTACTTTATTTGTTTTTCTGTTAAAATGTGACCGCTAACATCGCTAATCATGAATACTTCGTGAGTTTCAAACCTTATGCTTAAGCTTTCTAAATAAATATCACCTATCTGAGTATAGAGTACACGAGTAAGCATCCTATGAATATTTATTGAGCTGTATTGTAACTATCAAAATAAGTGTGCTGATAATATTCAATTGTAACAATAATGCGTCTCAAAATTATTTAAAAAATTATCTATCTTGAAATATTTGCTACAACTACAAAGCTAACGGATCCCGAAGCAAACTGATGAAATGACATGACATGACTCGGGCGGACTTGCATACCAAGCGTTTATAGTACCGACAAAATAATTACTGTTTTTTTCAATAACGTACCGACGAGGCGTCGTAATTGTAATTATTTGTAAATAGTAACTTCACAGCGCGGTCCGTGAAAGTTAGATGGGTATGTCAGTGTGGCAAGCTTAAATAATTCTATATGGTATTATCTAATTAATAAATAACTATATTATATTTTTTTCCTCCTTGAAATATTGTGTAAATTCCGTAACAAGTAAATTTTTAAGTTACTTTTTACGTATTATAATTATTTCTTACATAGCCTACCTTAATTAAACTAAATGAAATCTAAAAGTGAATATATATATGACCACCAGAGATATATGTATCTAAATACTAAACTACTACTAATACTAACTTTTACTCGTCAAATTTCCTCCAATAATATTATAATATTCGGTAATTTACTAAATCATATTAAAAACCGTAGGCTATGCCTGTTTGCCTGTATTTTTCCCAACATAGCCCTCATAACTAATTTAAATCATTACGAAGCGTCACTGTACATAGTTGCGTATTTCAGTTTAAGTACATGTGTACTCTTATAAGTAATTAGCAGGTATTATCCAACTCAGTGGCTAATTGTTTGTACTAGACAGTGTTTCTACGCTTATTATTTGTGCCAACTATTAGCATTGTATATAAACATGATGATTTTGAACGAACCTTTTTTTATTTTAATTCAAATATTGAGGAACTAAAAAACTTCATAAAATGAAAATTATAAAACAACTTGTATTATATTTCTTCATCCAGTAAAATTTATCATATTTTTCAGTGCTGAACCTATCGGAAAATAATTTTGTAATCAAATGAACGAACGCTAAATAAAAAATATAATTTGACTGCAAGTCCATAGCCTCAAGTTGTTCTGGTCACATAGGTATGTAATTCAGTGAAAATGTAGAATTACAAACTATGTCTTTGATCAAATTGGATCCAATATGTAAGCTTTGAATGACACTTCAACACGTCGCCGCATCACATTGTATCATATTGTCGTATATCATACTGTATATAATATTCTTAAAATAAAAATGTTACAAATCCATAGACGGTAAAACAAGTGTAATCTGTCAAACAAAAGAAAATTACACCAGTTCATTCCGATGCATAGCACCCCTAACTGACTTCAAAGTTCCATTAGAGTAAATTACAGTGGCATGTCTAAAAGCATTCAAAATCTGAAACTTTAAATAGCCTATCCATTATAATAACTGACGAAACTACGACCCTTAACCTATTTGTGTAAACGATTCATACACGACCTATTGTTATCGACCACACCCAGAGATCAGATACGTTTATTAGCGAATTGTTAGCTAACCGAGGAATGATCAATATAGGTAGCCACACTCAACCTTGAGTCTTCACGGGAAGCTTCGAGCAATGAAAAAGAACGAAATTGTAATGTAAATTGTTAGCGACATCTATATTATTATATTAATACGTGAAGCCAAAACTTTGTATCGCTTTTTACGAAAATTGCGCGGACGGAGGAGTATGAAATTTTCCACACTTATAGAGAAGAAGTGCACAATGCTAATATTTTTTTTAAATAATGAATAAAAGATACATTAAATCAATAAAGAAAACATTACACACACTACATACCATGTATTTGACGCACCCACGCATGCATACCTACTATTTATTGTCAAACTTTTGTTCTTGACGTCTGTTGTCAAATTGAGAATAGATTAAATATTGTTTGTCTTTGTTAATATTTTTTATAGTGTAGTGTAGCGAAATTTGTGATTATAGAAGTATAAAACACAATCATAATAGTGTACAAACTTACAATTCCAATTAATTGTAGTCGAATTTCGACTACTGCGGGACCTCTAGTTTGAATAGAAACGTGTACCGTACTCTTACTACAAACTCATTACTGCTTCACGACAGAAATTGGCAGGATGGTGGTACCAGTGCAATTTTAGAACACGCTACTACCAGTCAATGCCGGTTGGCACTCGCAGAACCTTAATAATTCCCAAGAAAGTGACTTCTGAATGACCTTTAAATTATTGAAATATTTAATCAACAACATAAGCAACGCTGTTTCCAGTCCGACGTTGAAGCTACAGTAAAAATGTACCGAAACGAGTTTTACAACAATGAATTACGCCGTCCAATTATTATCACGGTCAGTAGCAATGGCATATATAATTGCTGCGCTCATCGGCTCATTAGGCGTAAAATTATTCCCATGGCCTGAGATGGCAGGTGCCCAGTCTGGTTCTGTGTTATCGAATGGCAAGAGAATAATTTTATCAATTGTCGGTGACGGCTTCTATTAGTTAAATGCCACAGGAGTGTTAGCAACTTCATTAATAGTCTAGTTATGAAATCGAAGTTTATAGGTTTTAAATAAACAACAAAGATCCTAATTCTAATATATTATTAATAATTGCGAAGACTAAACACTTATGTAAATATTTAGGTTATTAAGTTTATTATAAACGAAATTTACGACTAAGATTGCCACTCAACAATTTTATTTTATTCTCGTAAACATGGAATTATAAGTAGCATAAAATTCCAATTTGATTGCGATACAATAGACCCTTTACTTTATTTAAATGTTACACCATAAATACTAAGAGATATGTGGATTAAATCGCTCTGAATTACCCATTAAGAGCCCTTCATACAACAATTTATACTTTTTGTTTTCTTAATAGAAAACTTGTATGTATATTTTCAGTTGCCTCATCTTTTGCCGTGGGTATTGTAAAAGGCGACAAAAGTATTTTCCAAAGAATGGGAAGCAACGTGCTTTGAATATTATACCAAAGTACTGCGATTGTTAACCCAAATTTACTGGTGGCCGGGCGTATTGTAAGTTCGCACGGATATGTACCACTATACTGTCTATTTGTGCAGCAAAGCAGTCGTGTACAGTTTGAAGAATAACACAACTGTTAGGTATACAACAGGATCGATACATCGTCCGCGTGTCTCATGGTGGGTAATGACATTCACGTGACATTCAAAAGCCTTTTTTGTACGTATAATAAGATCAGTATATAGGTTCCAGTAACCATGTAGGTACTTAAAACCACGTGGGCCGTGAACTCGTTCACTGATTTAATAGATACAAATATGTAAATATTCATTCATTCTCACGGATCGTTTGGAACCTCTGGGTCTGCGGAGGGACTTCGGTTCCCTCTGTATTTTGTACCGTATGTTCCATGGGGAGTGCTCTGAGGAATTGTTCGAGATGATACCGGCATCTCGTTTTTACCATCGCACCGCCCGCCACCGGAGTAGAGTTCATCCATATTACCTGGAGCCACTGCGGTCATCCACAGTGCGTTTCCAGAGGTCTTTTTTGCCACGTACCATCAGGCTATGGAATGAGCTCTCCTCCACGGTGTTTCCCGAGTGCTATAACATTTTCTTCTTCAAACGAGGCTTGTGGAGAGTACTAAGCGGTAGGCAACGGCTTGGCTCTGCCCCTGGCATTGCTGAAGTCCATGGGCGACGGTAACCACTCACCATCAGGTGGGCCGTATGCTCGTCTGCCTACAAGGGTAATAAAAAAAATAATAATAATATACAGATGACAATTACTCAACGTGTTTTCGAGCGTTAACGTTTAGAAAGATAGAAAATTTCTTTCATATGATCGCAAAAGCATTTTACTGACCATCAAAAAACTATGATTCTTGAGTAAATGAGATTCTTCAATAGTACTTTTAATTTTAAATCTTACTCGAGTTCAACATAGAAAAACGTTTTAGCAACTATATATTTACACGATATAAGATCACAATGGTTTCAGGCATTACGCAACTGTTAATCAAGCTAAAACAGAGTATTTGTCTTTAGTACACTTAAACGTCTAGCAAAACCGCAGCGACAAATTCACAATCACAAGGCAATTAAATACTCACAAGGCACACTACATGTACATTATATGCAGGAGCATATTATCTCTACCGGGAGCGAAACGTACTTAATTATACAGCATGCCATTTTCACTTTAAAATGAGACAAAATGATTAGCAGTTGACGTAATCATCAGTCAAAAAGTCATGTTTCTTTGTTTACTTAACTTAATGGTAAAATTACAGCAACTCATCAAAATCATGTTCACTTAACTATCGAATATTTTATTGTATAGTTAAATAGATTACCGATGTTCAATCTGATGGTTAGTCGTCACCGGGACTGTTTTAGTTGAGTGACAGCTTAGGTACATATCACATTACCAAACTTACCCAATCTAATTCACGAGTAAAGTAAACTCATTTACAAGAGACAGAGAAAGCACTGTGTAGTAGGTAATTTCTAAAGTTTTTACAGTGTACGTTGGTGAAGAAAACTTCTCATGATCGTAAAATTCCGTGACCACGAAACGTTTATAAAACGCCCTATTCAATTCAAAATCATCAGCATCGAAGTGATGATACTGAATCTCAAAATAATAAAAAACACGTGTGGCACTCGGGGACTGCCGCGGTATAGCTATTGCATAGCATTTTTTATCAACTTATTCAATTATAATAAGACAATAATAATTTAATATTAAAAAAATAAGACCACGCTTTATTTATAAACATTAACAAAAGCAAAACATTAACTGTCCCCTTTACACTCATAAGCTAGACCGCGCGAGAGAGAGATAAGCAGATTTTTCATGATGCGCATGCAGTGCAACGTCACGCCGCGCGCTTATTCACAAACACTACACAAGCGCAACGTGTGAATGTGTTGAACGCGAGCTGCATGGTAGGCGGAGTGGAGTTGTTAGGTTTTATGTTCGTTACGGAATTTCTTGATTCGGTTGCCGCGCTCAAAGCCCGCGATAAAAGCTATATAATAGCTTAAAACGTTACTAAAAAAGCAACATTCTAAAAAGAACCAATAAAATAAAATGTTCTCCCTGCTTAATTGCCTTCTACATAATCTAAAAAATAAAATGATTAAAGACATTAAAAAATGTGATAGCCTGAAGCCTACTTCGACGTTGTGTTTTCAAATAAATAATAATTACTAAACTTACATATTTTGCTATAATAATAGACCTGTATTTAAAAACGTAATTTGTGTATGACTGGCAATAAATTATAAATTCAAAGTATTTTATTTTAAAAATATAGAATTCTATTTTCAAATTCAGCCGTTTGTATATTGATTACTTACACAATACTTACAAAATACTAAAACAATATTCTTCAATTTGCGTCAAATCGACAAGGTAAAAAAACTTATTAAGTGGGTACCGCACGAACTGAACGTTTTTTTTATCCTACCTAAGCTAGCCTTGAGAGGCTATATTAGCGTAACCTTAACTAGTAGGTGAGCTCAGGGGGCTCAAACCTGACGACGTTGCTAACACGAACCCTAACAAGAGCCGTGCTTCGCAAAATCTACCACCGGACCGAAAACCCGATCCACTGAGAAGATCCGGCGAGAAACTCAGTAAGCTGTGTCTGGGGGTTAATTTACTCGTCGAGCCCTTCGTCGCAAGCGACGGGTTCGACAAGAACGATGACCGGCAAACTGAACGATCGCCAGCGCGATGAACGCATTAAGGTATGCCTTGCGTTACTTAAGAGACACAGAAACGAAGTGATTTTGAATCACATTGTTACTTACGATGTAAGATTGATTCTTTTTAATATTCGTAAACGGTCATCACGTTGATTAGACCCTGGTTCAGCACCTAAGCAATGCCCCAAAAGAAAACTTACCCACAAAATGCGTGGTTGCTGTTTGGTAGTGTAGTGGCGGTATAGTTTACCACAGCTTCTTACCAAACGGGATCAGCATTACTGCGGATGTATACTATGAGGAACTGGACGCAATGATGGAGAATCTCACGCATCTCCGACCAGCCTTGGTTAATAGCTTATCCCCGCTACTTCTACACGCTAACGCTCGACCTGCACAACAGACGATACTCTAAGCTACAAGAGCTAGGATTGGGACAGGGTTTTGCATCATCCGCTATACTCACCAGACCTTGCGCTGACAGACTTTTAGTTTCTCCAGAGTTTCGGCATCTTCTTAGCAGGGAAAAAAATCGATACCCGAGAGACAGTACAAAATGTCTTTGAAGACTCTGTTGGTACACGTACACCTAACTTCTTCAAGAAGGGAATAGAAAATAGCCAGAGCGCCAGTGCTGTATCGATGCATCGATATCTTGGGTAAATATTTTTATTGTTGGTATAAAAAGCATTTATAACAGAGTCGATTTTAACTTTCTGTATACTTAACGACAATTTCATAGGTAATCTTTATAATCCTAACATAATCTTTATGGATAGCAATAACTGAGCATTCAGTACGGACTCATTGAAAATACGGACACTCCTTTAAAAACTTACTTTATAAACTTGAACGGCTTATAATGCAATGGTCTTTGATATGGTTATTTTTTTGATTGACTTTAACAAAAGGAAGAG
This sequence comes from Bombyx mandarina, assembly GCF_030267445.1. NCBI lineage: Eukaryota > Metazoa > Arthropoda > Insecta > Lepidoptera > Bombycidae > Bombyx > Bombyx mandarina. The sequence continues at coordinate 6,406,259 of NC_143224.1, read as the reverse complement.
GTTGTTAATTCGATTGTATTTTTTTTATAATATGTGCTACCTTCAAATTTTTGCTAAGTCCATTTTAAATCAATTTTTCCAAAAATATATATTATATAAAGATTGTGCTTCAAAATTGTGGTTTTTGAATTATCCTTAATTATGTATTTTTAATTGACTTCGACTACATTAATGATTTTTACATTTCATATTATTAAAGTCGGTTTTGTGTTATTTTCGTTGCCTTTGCAGACGGCCCATCTGATGGTTGATCCTAATTCTATAAAAAATTACATGAGTAAAAAAAAGGATAAATCTAAGTGTATTTTAAGCAATATTTTTCTATTTTAAAACAAAGAGTTTCAATAGGAGAATGAATGTTAAAGAAATTTTCTTTGGTAGAGAATATAGATATAGATTATTACATAAACAGAAACCTAATATAGAGTCATAACGGCAACAAACCCACATATTGTTCAAACATTTCTCCATTCCCCGGAGGCCTGAAGCGAAACAAACACCAGATATGGTGCCCTCTTGAGTACGATTACCAATACTCGTAAACATGCCGCCAAATTGTACCTTATATTATAAGCTTATAGGTCGATTCCTAATTAAGGCTTCTACGCATGTCGAAAGAAATCGAACGAAATAAAATGTGCTCAGTATATTAAGACTAAAACTATTATATTTATATTGTGTCTCATATTCGTAATTAATTATTACGGATCATTTATATGCCTTGAGTAATGCTCAAAGTTTATAAAAAAATGGAAACATTGAATTTCACTTACATAAATTAGAGATTCTATTTCATATGTGTACATAATTAATTGGGAAAAATTTCAGATCTACTGTGCAAAAGGTAAAATGATTTAAAATTTTGGCAATGATTTATAATATTTTATCTTTTATCTTTCACTACTTGCGAATCAGTTATTTTATATAATGTATAACCTTTAATCAGACCAATAGTCAACTATTTAATAAACGTAATCATGTTATGAACCAGTCGTTATGGACAAAAAAATTCTGATAAAATTTCTCACTCTAAAAACGTATATTAGGAGTAAATCTGTGCTTTAAGATTTATCATGAAATGGAATTCTGACTGTCTGAAAATTATTCGCTGCCATATTTAATTACAGTGAACTATTTTCGAAATTGTTCTTCCAAAATTATAAATTACAACTCATCAAGCGCGAATGATAAAATACAAGAAACGTAACAAAACAAATTGTCGATGTGTGCCCAGTAAGTTTTTTTTTTTTTGCAATTCATCACCCCACTGCTTCCATAAGCAAAGTCAATATTTGTTCACATCTCAACTTAACACATACCTCACAGTTCGCTTAGAACCAACCTGAAAGGTGCCTCTAACTCACAAGGCCTACACCATTAAACGTCTCAAACTTGTTTACTCCACGATATTTGGCACACATGTTATGGAAACTGATTTCTTTATTCGATACGTTATCTTAACTTTATCGATTTACAGCTTCTTGTGTAAGTCCACCGTTCAAGGATGGTGACCTTGATATTTATTTTGATTTTAAATTATAGTCGCAAGCCGTTTTTTTTGTAAATAACATGTTGAAGTCACATTAGTTTGTTATTTATATGAAAAAATTAAGGTATAAAATAATAACGAACGTAGCATCTAATATAATTGTGATACCTATCAATCAATTAACGATCTTCTTACCAATCGAATTTGAATTTATCTCAATTTACAGTCATAAGTCGTATATATTACCTTCTTTTTTTTTAATTTCTGAAATACATTTTATTGATTCCTCCATGCAAATGTAACCTTAAATTTATGAAACGTTGATGCTGATGCCAAATGATTTGAGTTCATTGTACTCAACTGTGCTACAAGAACGGAATAATGTAAGTGCTCAAATGGTGGCACGGTTTGTTGATCTTTCGCATCTTTGCTAAATAAATAACATTACCTGATCTAAATAATGGAAGCTCATTGTATACCATACGAAATGTTTTGCCTTTTTAATGTATATTTATATATATGGTTGAATTAGGAACTAAAGAAGAAAACACATTGATGATATTTATCGGTATCCACTGATTTTAAATGAAAACATGGCATCAAACAATGTTGTTTCAAAGAAACGATTTATAACGAACAAAACAAAATGTTTTATATGGAAATAAAATTACATTCCATGGTCCTCTTGGTGTGTACATAAATGTAGAAACAGGATTAATATAACAATGGGAGCTTTCTATTGCAAAACAGGTGCTGTGAAAATACCTGACGCAGCAAAGTGTACATGTTCAGTGTAGAGGTTTTATTTTTACTAGAGGTCCCGCAGTCGTCGAAATTCGACTATAATTAATTGGAATTGTAAGTTTGTACACTATTATGATTGTATTTTATACTTCTATAATCACAAATTTCGCCAAGGCTACACTATAAAAAAATATTTAAAAAAACAAACAATATTTAATCTATTCTCAATTTGACCACAGACGTCAAGAACAAAATTTGACAATAAATAGTATGCATGCGTGTGTGCGTCAAATACATGATATGTAGCGTGTTTGATGTTTTCTTTATTGATTTAATGTATCTTTTATGCATTATTTTAAAAAAATATTAGCATTGTGCACTTCTTCTCTATATTCTCTATAAGTGTGGAAAATTTTATAATCCTCCGTCCGCGCAATTTTCGTAAAAAAGGGATACACAGTTTTTGCTTCACGTATTAATATATAGATTGTCGGTTCGATCATTTGTCATGTACTCGATGGTAGTTTGGAACCTGCTGCGTATGTGCGTGATTCGTTTACGAACACGTCAAGGTGAGCAGTCACTCGCTACGCAGACAGGTAGCTAAAATAAAATAAATATAAAACGAAGACGGATACGAGATAAGATCCAACCTAGAGCCGCAGGTGATCGCGCTGTACGTTTGTTTGTTCTCCACACGTTTCAAGAAAAAGTAAAGAAAAAGAGCACTTTCTGTGCTACGTTCGCTCCTATTAGAGAAGCGACCGAAAGTCAAACTAGTTTTACAGTTACGAGAGACGATTCGATTCTGCGACGATCGCAGCCAGGCAGTCGAAGGTCGCGGGAACTCGGGCGGTACTAATTCGAAATTCGTTCTGCAACTCGCCGATGACGCTGGACGCGCGGACGGTTTGACTCGTCGTGATTTCCACGAGGTGACAATTCGACGCAGTTGATGCAAGGCCGCGGCCGTTCGAAAATGACGAGAATTTATATCTATATCTATAAATTAATTAATACGTGAAGCAAAAACTTTGTATCCCTTTTTACGAAAATTGCGCGGACGGAGGAGTATGAAATTTTCCATACTTATAGAGAATATAGAGAAGAAGTGTAAAATGTTATTATTTTATTAAAATAATGCATAAAAGATACATTAAATCAATAAAGAAAACATTACACATACTACATACCGTGTATTTGACGCACACACGCATGCATACTATTTATTGTCAAACTTTTGTTCTTGACGTCTGTTGTCAAATTGAGAATAGATTAAATATTGTTTGTTTTTGTTAATATTTTTTATAGTGTAGTCTTGGCGAAATTTGTGATTATAGAAGTATAAAATACAATAATAATACTAACAAAACTTACAATTCCAATTAATTATAGTCGAATTTCGACTACTGCGGGACCACTAGTTCAAATAGAAGGTTCTTCTGATCTAGGAAAACAGAGTTTGACAAGTCGTTTAAACATTAGGCATCAATCGCAACTTATCTTCAAAAGATTTATACGTACGACAACAATGTTAAGCGAGATACAAATCATGTTGCGTGTTAAACTATTCTTGGTATATAGTTTGATATTATAAGTCAAATCAAAATTTATACGATGCATCATAAAATAAGATAAAGTGTTTTTCTTTAATGATCGTATTTGCATATTGTTCGAAGTTGTATTAGTTCTCACGATTTTATTGTTCTATCTGTATTCATTTCCCTGTCGACAAAGTTGGGAACGAGACAATAATTTCAGAACCATTTGCCCGCTTTTCAATCGTTATCAGTCACAGCTTCCAAGCTAAATTCATAACTAAAACATGCGTTTGAACAACAGTATTGTGAACTATATTTAAAAAAATTAAAACAAATGAAATTTACCAACCGCTATTTGAACGCTTTACGTCTTATTTCCTCAGTCACAACACAAATGCTTCACAATTTTTTCACAATCACATTGCCATTTTGCCAAAACAAACCACAGAACTCACAAAGTAGGTACACACCAAATAAATTTATTATTCAGATTACTATCGTACGCTACAAAAAATCTAACACCGGCTATTATTATATTACATCCTGCATGCAACAGAATATATTTTTTCTTAATATTATTATAATATATGTATATATATCTATTCGCGCTTTTTGCTTAGCTCCAAATATATTTTATACAAATGGTTTTTATATTTTCATTTTTCTAATCGTAATATTACGTAGCGCGCGAAAATTTCGTTCGAGTCGGAGTTGCGCGCGCGACGCACGTGCTTTGCTCCCATATGCCGACAGCTGACTGAATCGCAATTCAAAACAACACTGCAATTACACGGTTCAAATTTTTCGCTAACGACTTTTGTTATACGCGCTAGCCACCGTTAGTCCTACTATGAATATTCCTCAATAGTGAGGCCTTAGATCTTATTTACGATTGTCATCGCAAATTATAATAGCGCTGCGTAAATAATTTTGAACGGTTCCCACGATTGGCATCTAACAATTGAATTGAGAATAGGATAATGGATTTTTGATTATTTAAAGAAACGAACAAACCTATTCAGTTATTCAAGTTTCAAGGTACAATCAAAAATGTCTTAGCCATATTACATATTAAATACGGGACTTTTATAAGAACCTTTTATTAATCTAAGTGGTATATGGTAATCCCACATATGTAGTTATAAAAATTTGTCAAAATCAATGTACTACTTGCAACCTAATGAGGACCAATTAGCAACAAGATGGCGATGCGACGATTCGAGACAGAAAATGTCACATAACATTCGGTTTTCGAACCCCCAATCCAAATATTTCCCGAGCGCTATGACAGTGATATCCTTCGTCAAACGTGTAGTCCTCAGCAGTAAGCAGTGGCTCGATCGTGTCTCTAGTGTTGCAGATATCGACGAGTCAGTCACTACTTACTATAAGGCAGGCCGTATAGTCGTCTGACTACAATCACAATAAAAAAAAACTATTTGCATATATTATTTTAATTAAATTACGGAACAATATAACGGATAACAATCGTAGATATCTGATTTTAGAATCGAATGTAAACGAATGCTTGTTAAAATAACATTTAATCCGTATTCCATCATTTGAAACCATAAAATAACACAGCTGAGGCCATTCGTAATAGTGCAGTCTGTGTATGACACGACTTCCCGCGTTTTATGAAAGCGCGGAGGCGGCACGCGGCTTCCGCACCGACGATGCTCTCGAACAGACCGATGTATCACACTGTGTACCGTACACCATAATGTATAATAAATTGTACACATTTACCTCTCGCTCTGCAACTAGATGTGATTTATGCATACAACTGTGTCGAATTAACAATTACCGCCTTTATGTCGGAGTTTTGAACCGTTATTGTGTACGTGGGTTTACAATAAAAGAACTTCCATAATAAAATGTATGTCATGCTGATTCAAAATAGTTTTATTGGGATTTTATTGGCTGGTTATATATATTACACAATAGCAGCGAAGCATTATACTAAATAAATCATTAAATCCATTGGAGTAAAGATAAATAAAAGCACTTGAAATAGGTGTCTTTGCCTAACGTCTGTCTGTACCTAAAGGATACACCTTTGATGTTCTTAAGTGGTGAATGGTAAGTTCCACTGAAGTATGCAATTGTTGTTAAAACTGTCAGGAATAAGTTACGACATAATCACGTTTACTATCACAATTTCATAGTTTAGAATCTAATATTAATACCAAAACTTAAAGTATTGAGTATCTTAACACGTACTGCTGAACTTTGAACGACATTACTTACTTTTTTATTTATTTATAATAGATTTTACACAAATAACACAAAAAAAATCGAGCGGCGTGCTCAATTTATTGTTTTATAGACGCGATTACGAACCGACCTGGTGATCATCGAAGCCCACGGACATCACAACGCGTACGCCACAACCCAACTAGACATGAGGCCTCCTAATTAATTAGGCAATATAATGACAACGAAAAAAAACCGGATAGTACATAGTACTCGTGCGAGCTTCAAACTTTTGCTAGCACAGTAAGTTAAATTCAAACGACAGCAATATTATTTAGGATCTATATTTCATTAATAAAAGTTTTATTGCAGTTCCAGACACCTGTTTTAAGTTGGCATTTAATTCACTTAATTATAAATACAAAAACTTCATTAAACATTATTTCTGCTATGCCTACTAGCTTCTACAATAACCTGAAGGTTCTCAATGGAACAATCTAAAATTGAAAAGCACAATCAATAATACTAAAAAATATACAAATATACCCGAGATTGTTTAATAAATTAACTCAATTAGGTACATTCGGAATTTCCTATTCAAAAGTCGATAGGAAATAAATACATTTTAGTTTCATATTCAATTCCTCAGTTATTCTTTTACGAGTAATATAAGTACTTAATAATAGATATCAGTCTTAGAAAGTATTTATCATTTTAATACATATTCTAAAAATACTTTTAGAAGACAATGTTAATTTATATATGTTTGTACTGCATACAATATTACACAGATTGAGGCTTTAGTCATACTATGCCCAATCTGAGTTACATCAACATATCACGGCATAAACTGAAGACTGAGACCAGAATATAACAACCATTGTAAATCTATTCTAACAACCGTCACCAATAACATTGTAAGTACCAAAACAACGTTAACGGGCCTGTTGTTTTAAGTTAAGGTACTTACCTATTAACGCCACCGCAGCAAAATTTCAAATAATGAACTAATAAAAAGCCATCTTGTTTTTTATCTATAGTCGCCTTGTTGTTTGTACACGCAAGAAGAGATCTTTAGTGTCCTTATTGTCTTGCTATTTGCTTCTTTTTGGCCCAATTTTTAGCACTACAAGAATGAATTTTTGCTGCGGTGGCGTTAATACGTAAGTACCTAAGTTAATTAGTTTAATAATAGTTTATTAATAATTTCTGAAACGAGAGGCATGCGTGCCAATACCTACTGTAGAATCAATAACATAATCTAAATGGCTTTCTTTATTAATGAATTCTTGACAAAAATAAAGTTCAGTAGTACTCGCACCACACCGACATTACATACAGCATTTCACAATGAACCACAAGAATATTAAAATTACTAATATTATTTTTACATGTTTATTAAACTCATAACACTGCGTATATGATCCAAATAAGCTGGAAATATTGTGATGTATAAAAATAAAAAGAAGAAAATCATTTTACAAAACATATCTAAAAATAACTTATATTACAAGAGGTAAGTCTGCAAACATGGACGATTCTAATCGAAGTATATTGATGTTTTCAGGTAATTAGCAATATATTGGAATTGTTACAAGAAATATATAAGATTTAAAGTACGTTCTAGCATCCATTTATAATGGCTAATAATATCGAATATTATCATGATATTTTGAACTTAGGTTGTTCCTATAATTTCAAATATTATCATGATATTTTAAACATCGGTTGTGCCTATAATTTCAAATATTATCATGATATTTTAAACATCAGTTGTTCCTGGGCGATATTTATTAATAAATATTTGTTATTTAAGATACATTATTTTCTTTTCTAATTTTATCATATCGTTATTCGCATCACCACAAAAAGCATGTTGAATCAATGAATGATCAATTTCAGAAGAGCATTTTAAAGCTCTAATTATAGTTAGATAGCTGCCGATACAAATCTAATTCAAAGTCAATAATAATTAATGAATCAAATTGAAATACATCTATGCTTCAACTTTTATGGTTTTCCTAAAATCGATACTGAGACGACTAAATTACTTGGGAATTTCAGTCCGGACGGTTTGGTACGATCATTCTACTTTCATATTTATAGAAGTTTCGAGAGCACTATCAGCATCGATATTCTGATAAATATAGAAACTTCATTTTGATGTCTCAAATCAGGCGGCAGTGTTAACTGTAATCAGTAAACAATGAGCTCATTTGCCCTTCTTTATAGTGACATCTATCGGTCAGTGGGGAAAAACTTCAATGCAAACATTATTTCAAAAAAGAACGAACACAAATTTTCAACTACCCACAACATGATTTCACGTCATATATTTCTAATAATCGAATAAATGCAGTGTGCTCTACAATATCGATATTCACCTTTTTAAACTTGTTTAAAATCATTAAATAAATGAGACAATATTATGTTCTATCAATATTGCAGTTTTAGTGAAGGCGTATCGAAATCGATTGAAAATTCATGGCAGAGTTTAAGACCTGTAGCCAAAACATATATTTTTATTACACTTCTGATGTAACTATAAAAGGCTACAGTGGCTATTGACTTCTGCCGATATTAAAGTATATGAGCGACATTATTCCCTGTAGTAAAATAAACTATACCACATATAATGTTAATATCAGTCAAGTCTGATGTAAATTTGTAATTTCTTATTGAACTTCTTTTTTCTTCATCTATATACCCGGTATTGCTCTCAATGTTATATGAATAACTGAAATTTTATTGGTGTGTTATTTGTTTTGGGTGTCCGATTTCTTGAGTCCGATAAAAAAAATGATCAAAAACATATTATATCGTTCTGAATCTGTAACTTGAACTATACTGAGACCTTAGTACTCATATCTCAGGTGGGTGGCGGCATTTACGTTGTAGATGTCTATGGGCTCCGGTAACCACTTAACATCAGGTGGGCCGTGAGCTCGTCCACCCATCTAAGCAATAAAAAAAATACAACATTATTTTATTAACTGTTGAGCATCTATAAGGGTGCACAAACTTGTGAAAATAAAACAAAACCCCGGACGTGGCTTCTGAGGTTCTTCCAAAATGTTTATAACCATAATTTTACTGAGCCTTTGTTTCATCTCATTTTATCTCTTATTATTATTTTTAATTATTTCAGAAACTCATTCAAATAATCCTTAAAATATTCACTCCAGACATTTTTTAAATAATTATGTGAAAATGGCGTCACTTTTCAATGTGATTACGCTATCAATGGAATACAAAATGTGGAGCCATTGCCCTAAAAATTTAAAACCTGCTTGATGGTACTAATCCTTTCATCTTTCTTAAAATGTCATCTGTACACAAAATAAACAATTTAAAATTTGTAAGTATCTTTGATAGCACGTCCGGGTTGATAGATAAGACTTTAAGTCTTAAAATTGTTAATTCGTTCATGCTTTAAGTTGAAATTATAAGTGTTTTGAGGTTATCAGTAAAATCATAAAAACCGGCATGTAAGTCGTACGCAGATTATATAAAAATATAGCCAAACCGTTTTAATTTATAATTTTGGTATTTGATATTTTTCATTAATAATGGATTTTGTGTGTTCAGTTAGTCCATTCCTCGAAATGATTTTTAAATATTCAAATAAGAGAACAATAAACAATATTCATATTCACGTTTTATAAAACAATATTCATTTTTCTTTTTAACTTGTTTCGTGAACCCGCAAAGGCTAAGCTTAAGGTAGTTAGCAGTGTAGTGCGAGTTTTTTAACGTTCTCGATAGCGTAAAAGTTACCTGAAATTTGTATGCAGCTGGAACAGTGCCCCTAGCGGCAAACATAGGTAAACGTTCCAAGTTCATACAAATTTGACTTAACTTTTACGCTATCGAGAACGTTAAAAAACTCGCACTAAGCACTGATGGCGGGTCTTACGAGGGCAATGACCTCAAACGACTTCCATTTTTTATTTAATTGTGTGAATTCTGGAGTATACATATACCTTTCACATAATTTCTCGATCGCGATTTTATTGGGTCAGACGTAATTATCTAGTGATAATTCATTTTAAATGACTTTGTTTAAAAAAGAATATCGATGAAACTATTTGATTCATATGAAACGCAAGACTTGAAAGTCCTGTACCACAAAAACAAAAAAACAAAAAAGATATATATTTAAATACATACAAATAAATAATATCAATAGTGGAGGTACATTGGAAATATGCTAATTGGTCCATACTCAACATCTTTACCAAATTATTCCTTATAATTGTTGTCTGAAAGGCGTCGAACGAAATACTATCCCTTACATTTAAATAATTACGTTTACTTTTAACAATGTGATCAGTGTGCTTAGTGCGAGTTTTATAACGTTCTCGATAGCGTAAAAGTTAGCTCATATTTGTATGGAATGGCATCGTTGGCCTACTTTTGCCGCTAGGGGCGCTGTTCCAACTGCATACAAAATTGGGCTAACTTTTACGCTATCGAGAACGTTAAGAAACTCGCACTAAGCACACAGATGAGTGAATAATTTTTGCACACTAAAAATACACAATTTTTACAATAAGACAATTTGCATTCCCTTGTTTGTAAAATACTAAAAATTGTCTTATTACAAGCTTTTTTGCACTAGTAGAAATTAAACCAAGATTTTCTTAAACTGTTGTTACAATATTTTAAAATCTGTAGACAATATACGTGGTTATGTTATGGGGATAGCACTTCGTACGCCTACCAGCTTTAAATATCCAGTTGATGACCTGATAAAACGGTGAGAATATCAGTCGAACTATTATCAAGACATTTATACAAGTGGCCAATGTCTGTCTATGCTGAGCAAGAATATTCAAAATCAATATTCAAGCACTTTTTTAAATTTCTTTTACTATTCATTTAATCAACATTCATTCCTTTGACTCCATATTTAACAGGATCCCTTCCGACATTGTACAAACCATTTAGTCGATTTGTTAAGTCACTTATACCATTACAATCACCATTTATATGTCCATTAGCCTTTCGAATGTTATTAATCGAGTCTAATAAATGTTCAAAGAAATTAGGGAAATTATCGTAACTAGGGAATACATTAATATCGATAACTGCATGATTACCCGTCGCGTTGTCTATGACAACGTCGAACCCAGCTAACAGTAGGCCGATCTTTTTTCTCAGTACTCGAATAATGCTTTTTATCTTCTCCTCATTAACTGTCAACGTGATATCAGCGTTGTCGTGTGGGTCTAGAATAGAGAGCGTGGACTGACTATCCGCTTTGCATACCTCCCCAGTACTGTAATATATTGGATCCAAATTTTCGGATGATGTAAAATTTTTAATGCTTGGCCGCTCACAGATGTGGTATCTAGAAACAAATAAAAGTGGCTTTAAGTATTTTTAACATAGATATAAATGTAAAAAAAAAACTGTAACAAAAAGTCAACAAAAAACAATTAAAAGAGTACAATATACAAACTGAAACCAATTGTACAAATAAATCTTTGTTTCGAAAGTTAGTGTACTAATGAATAATCAATATAAATTATTCTTTCCCTTTTACGTGCATTCATTTATAACGAAAATTTCAAGGCAAAATTCTAAAATACTTACCGATCTCCTACTAAAAATACTTTATGGAGGACAGCATTGTGGTTCACAAAACTTTGCACAACACATGGCGGTTTGCAAGCACCAAGATCTTTTTCATTAAATATTATTACCATTTCGTGTGCAGACTTCGAACCGTGCGCTAATGTAGGTTTGCAAACTAATGGAAATGTGACACCTCTCTGTTTCATTATTTCAATATTTCTTTCTATTACATTAGACGTGAACTCTGCAAAATTAGGTGTGAATATCCCTTGGTTTGAGAAAGACGTTTCATCCTGGAGTATCGAATAGTAACAATTTCTGAAATTATGAAACACAGTTTTAAAATGTACATATTGTTTATTCTTCTTCTTCTTTCGGCCTCGTTACAACGATCGGCGCCACAAATACATTGTTTACATATTTTATAAGCAGAAACGAGTAATATTTTTATAAAATATATATGTACATATGTACATATTTGATAAACTATTGTTTATACAGTTGAAGATAACTCATTCATGGGTGGTTTATGTGTAGTAATAAAAAAGTATATTTGAGAGCGTTTAAAGTGTATATTAAATTATGGGCTTTGTCCGTAGACGAACACCCTGCGCCGGGTGTTCTTTCTTTCACTTTTATCACTAACCCACAAAATGACAAAACTAAATACACTATCGATAACGCTTATCGAAAACAATAATGGGCATCACTATGCCCGTCCATAAGGCTCGTGAGTGGAAAAGAGAGCGAAATACTCGCTTCACCGCTCCGATTTTATATGACCCAAACTGCACGGAAAAAAAAATCTACTATAGTAAGTAGTCACCGTCGGTCATGGTCGGCAATGGAATGTAATGTATAAAAGATAACAAGATATATCTACTGTCATTATCTTAATGTATGAAATAAATGCTTGTATATTTGATTAGTCGTACTCGGCCGCTTCGCTGCGCATTTAAAATTAACATTATTATTTATTGTCATTATTATTAGGGAGTTCAACACTCGTATAAATATTAGCCTATCCATTAGGTACATGTATCTTCTACATGGATACCAAGTTTCAAGTCAATCGGAACCAAGTTTCAAGTCAATCGGATGCATGGTTCAGTAGTTATAACGGAACATCCGTAAAAACCACTGTAGATTTATATATTAGTATAGAATATTCGGTATCTAAGAGCTCGCGCGTCTTTCTGTCTTAGCACTTCAGCGAGAATGGTGCGCGTGTAAATGCCATTTTGTTAAAACAAGAACGATGACATAGTGTTGCAGTTAACCCTGACATTGGCCACAGGAGTAACGTACCATCAGATAGGCAATAAGCTAGTCTTAATTTGAAGGCAACAAATAATCTAGTGTATCCTGAAAGCAGAAAACTTAAACCATCTCTTTAAGTTTACCTATTCAGTAAAATCCTGACACTTTCTAAGGGATCGATGACAACGATTTCTGGATGATTTGATAAAAACTGTTCCACTCGGTTGATTATTATCGATGCCTGGAACAACAAAACAACATTTATATTATTTTTATATCACTGGAAAAATATCCCCCATATAAGTACATATTTGTATGTTTAGTACAAAACATTTTTGTAATATCTGAAACAATGTTCATTGAATTTATATACACATACTTAATGACAATTGTTTTTCATTATAACTTAATTTTTATAAAATCTTATTTTTTACTAACCATACGAACAAATATAAGATTGTGAAACTTTTCAATCATTATAGAAAGAAAAAAACTTAATTAATCAATTAATTTCTAATTTTGCATAATCACTGGTTGTGAGACGTGTGAGCCCGCTCTCACAAGTATCACAATCCTATTTTTTTCCAGAAGCAGTCATGCATTCCAGTTAGAAAATTAAGACAGCCGACTACACCCACGACTACATAACTGGCGACATCAATGTCAGATCTCAAGAAGGTTGGCTGCATTTACATTATGATTAGTTTGGAATTCGTAACCATTTAACACGATGTGGCCCATGAGCAAGAACACCCAGCAGTCAAAAAGAAATCAAAAAAATAGACAGAAAGTACAGTGTATCGAACAACGACATTAAAGTGCATCTGCTATTCAAATTCCTCTGAGTTCTACAGCGAGCTGGTAATGCATTCCGGTTGAAAAGTTTCTGTTGTGTTTTAAGGCCAGAAGAGCCGTACTGAACTAATTTGTGTTAAAAAAATTTATCTAAAAACAACTAAACCTTTATCATACATTTATTTACACATACATACAAACAACCTATACAACACTAAAACATAAAAGGTGTATTAACAACAACCTTTTGTTGGTGAAAGAAGATATTACTTTAAGAAACAAGATTTTTCAATAAATAAAATGGCTTACTTTTGGATCCCCTTGATCAGCAGCTGCTATAATATCAGTGAGTTTGTGAAGGAACACATCTATTCGTGCTTGGTCATCTAAAGATTGATCTAAATCCAACTGAAAATAATACATATTATTTTGAAAACTGTAGTAAATTTCTGCAGCACTTGCATTTTATGTTAAATAATGAATATAAATTATGTCTGGCAAAAAGAAGAGAGGCCATCCCAAAACAACTTGGCGTTACTCAGTGGAGCAGAAACCGCAGTGATGCTAACACTGACCCTAGCAAGAGCAGTGCTTCGCAGAATCTACCACCGGATCGGAAACGCGACACACAGAAGATCCGGCGAGAAACTCAGTGGGCTGTGTCCATGGGTTAATACGCTCGTCGAGCCCTTCGTCACAAGCGACGGGTTCTACGAGGGCGGTGACCGAAGATGACATATTATAGTACATAATATATTTAAACAGATATGACTTTATTGTCTGATACAGTATGTAGTTCCTAATACTATTTAGTATCAAACTTCTTTAGTAAAATAATGTCACAGTTCACAAATTACAACTTTGTGATATTATCAGACCAGTATAAAACCATTACGGCAGAAATAGGATTAGATTCAAATCATAATAGGCTATAGAATCTTACGGTGTATTCTATATTTTGTTTTTACTGGACATACAGGACAGTCTCAAAAAATATTGTAGATTTCCCATTATTTTAGTCAGTTCTGTGTGCTATCAGACTATGTATATATATATATATATATATATATATTCCTGAGATGTGGTTGTTACTATAATATGATCTATGGTTATTTTAGTAAAAGTTCAGTAACAAAGTGTAAACGTGTTATTGAAATTGTGATTTTGAAATATTGGTATTGAATTGAACATTCATAATCTTGAATTAAGGGTTAAACTACAGCATTTATTTCATATACCATGAAGGTACCAAAAAATCCAATATCATTCATAGAAGAAAATGCGACTTTGTATTTGTCATTGCAATGACTATTAAGTAATATTACAAAAAGCAACTTCAAGGTAATGTACTGCTGGTAATTACAAGGTAATAATGTTCTGCCTGATTAACTGTGTGAAATAGACAGTAAATTCACTACCATATTTATAGATTGCGGTACCTTATTTCAACCTAATTATTTAGGCCTAGCATTTAGGTACATTTATTTATCTAAAATTATTTTAAAAGTTATTTTAATATTTTCAGTCATACTTATTCAGCTCATAAATACCTAAGATATATTCTGTTTACGTATACACTACCATTGAAAAGTTTGGAAACACTAATTATTAATTTTAAAAAAAATTCATTAAAACACATTTATTACACTGAAATCTGAATGAAACATTAGATTATTATGCAGTAAATATATTTAGTGCATAAATCTGTAATAACATAAATTACTTATCATTAAATTTTTGCCTCATCAAAATTACCCCCTTAATTTTTTATTATTTGACCACAAATTTATCTCATTCTATTATTTAATTTACCAAAATATTCAGAGTCCAGTAACTTCAACTCATTTTTTTCCTGAATGTTTGGGGTCATTGTCTTATTGGAAAACAACATTTTGGCCAATTACATTAATTCCAGAAGGAATCACATTTTACTGAAGCATTTCCAGATAACTTTCTTTATTTACTTTGCCGTTAACTTTTACCAAAAAGCTGGGCTTATTGTTACCAAAGCAATCCTAAACCATTACGCTACTACCACCATGCTCAGTAGTGAGCACAATATACGCTTCTGAAGCCTGTTTGTTTTTTTGACCAGTGCACAAAACATGTCTGTCTGTTTGATCCAAAAATCTGAAATTGAACTCATCCGTCCAAAGGCCTTTTTTTCAGTCTTTTCCATCCAATTTTTATGCGTTTTAGCTCATTCCTATCTATTTTTCTCATGGATACTAGTCTAGGGTTTTTGGCTGCTACGCATCCTTTAAGGTCAGCAGATAGTAAACGTCTCTTTACAGTTGTAAATGAAACTGGCTTTCCTCATGCTTCATTTAAAGTAGCGGTAATATGGGGTTCAGTCAATTGTTGATTTCGTTTCGATAACATTTTAATGAACCATCTTGCTGCGTAGTGGTAGATTTGGGACGTACAGATCTCTTTCGGTCTTAATTTACTCCAGTACTTCATTTTCATATAAGATTATAATGTAAATGAAACGTCAACCGTTTCTACAATTGGGCATATAGAATATACTTCCTTGTTCAAAGTACAGATAGCAAGAACAGCAAACCGCTGTTCAAGAGAAATCTGTTTCCTTTTTGCCATTTTATGTATCAACTGTTGTAACTATCACATTACAACGTCACGAAATACACTGAACTCTAAAGTAATATATTTTGTAATTTTAAAGGCGTATTTAAAAGATTGGACAATTGAAAGAAATCAGCAATTCGTAGTGTCAAATCTTTTGTAATCATATAACACATGTTTCGGTCTTTTTACAAAATAAGGGACATCTATTAAGAGATAAGAAGTTTTGCTTTAGCTTCAATAATAATTTGTTTATTTAGAGATTATTACAGTTTTTTTTTAAATATAGTATAGAAAATAAGGTGTTTCCAAACTTTTGGACAGTAGTTTAAGGTGTACAGTTATTATTTTAATTATGCTGGGTTTCAGTTAATGCAAACTGTTGGCCACCTCACTCTCACTTCTGTATTATTTGTTACTATATTTTTTTTTATATTAAGCTACTGATGACACTTCCATGATTACTTCATTTAAATAAATTAAAATATATCATTAGTATGTTTTGTACTATACTATACTATTTCAATAGTGCGTTTTTGTAACATTTTTTTGTAGGATAACTAATAAAGTAAAAAAAATATACCTACAAAAAACTTTTAAAATAAACTTACCTTGACAACATTATAGTTAAACGCAGCGCATGTATTAATTAATTCTTTCCAATTAAGTTTTTGGCTCTTTTTGTCGGATATCCATATACCGATCGTTTCATTAAACGAGTTACTTTCCATATTTTTGATTGAATTTATAAGTGGCCAAATAGTTGTTTTGCGAAATATTTTTATTCAATGGACGTGTGTACATAATAAGCCAAATATTTTTTATTAATTAAACGATGTGTTTACTCACAGTCCGATAGATTTCGAACTACATATTAGGTATTACAGAAATTTATTAAATAGGTTTTATAACGAATAACAATGAAAGAGAGATTAAAAACGACTACACGACAACGTTGTCAAGTAAGTTCACTTAATTAACTAAAAATTTGTAAATCGCAATAATCTTATAAGTAGGTATTCGGATTTCGTACTCAACCATAGATTATACACTTAATATATTTGAGATAGATGCGCAACTCTCATTTTTTATTTTTGCTTTAGTTAGAGCCCAGGACAGCAGGCGTCGCTGCTGTCGATTATTAATCTCCCTACCCCCCACCAGGTGGCTTTTTTAGTAATTTTAATATTTTTTATAATTAACTCTCTTTATGAAAAAATCTTATCGTTTAGAATCGCTGAAATTCCCGGTAGTACTTATGAAATATTAAAGAACGTTTGATTGTGTTCAGCATTCTAATCGATAAGACCTTTTCATACAGAGAGAAAACAGTTTTTTTAAATAAAAAGCTGTAATTCTCTGTAAGCTATTTAATTTCCCTATATTACAAACAATTTACTGTTAAAAGATAGTATGAACGTACAATTGTATAAAATTTCGAATAACAATAACTCCTCTAGATTAATCCTACTAGAGTACTTAATAACATTAAATCGAAAGTTATCTAAAAGTTAATTAAGTCTAGATAATCAAATCATTCAATGTCACTTAAGTCATTTGTGCGAAATATAAACATGTCAGCTTTCCATTACAAACATAGTAGACAATTTGAATTAAATTTAATAAATTTGTTTCTTAACTATAGCAGTTCTTGCTTAAAGTTGATCGTGACAGATCATGACCTTGTATGAAAATATTACATCTATAAACACTACCTATGCTTCGTCATACAATAATTGTCATTTATACTAGCATTGTAGAGATAATACACACACTAAAGTGAATACTAAATTATTCTTAGCATTCTTATAAACATTTAGAAATTTAAGAAACGATTAACCCACAATCATGTTCATAACATGTGACATTTTGTTCTGCACAAACGTTTTATTACATGATTTGAAAAACAAAAAATGTTTAAAAAATGTAATGATGATTTAAAGTACTCTTAAATATTGATAGTTTGTACTTAATGACGCTTATAGTAATCTTAGACATGATTACATTAGTTATACTTTTATTCCCTATCTAAATTATTTCTATTCTGACGTTTCTGATGCTTTAGCTTTGGTAATACTAGATGAAACAAACAGCAGATTGAAAGAAAATTATCTTAAAGTTAATTACATTCATTACAAACCATTAGTTTACATTTTGTTAAAAAAGAAACTGGTGTTCGTTACATGCAAATGAATTATAAACATACACATGCAAACATAAAATGTAAATTTATCTTTTAATCCAAATTAAATGTACACTAATATTACATCTAAATAATAGAAAGGGTTTCGAAAATTTTTATTGCACTCAACAGCAGACGAGCACGCAACCCGGCCCGTGATAAGTGGTCACCAGTGCTTATAAACTTCAGCAGTGCCATAGGGGTTGCTGTCTATCACTTAAGTTTTAATAAATTATTAATATACTCAGTCACAAGCATATTGATTTCACATAATGAAAATGTAAGAAACATAATCATGTTTGGGCATTTTCATTTATATCTGCTCATACAGAAAACACAACTTAGCAAATATATTCCACAGTAAATCTAAATAATTGCAAATAATGCTTTTAAAGACCGTTGACTTTTGATCATTAATTAAAATCATCTTCTCGTAGAATTTACAAAAGGTTATTTACAAAAATTTATATCAGTATTTTCATATATTACTAACTTACTAATTACAACTATTCAAACGTAATACTATAACTATAAGAACTAAACAACCTATTTTAAAACAAAATTGGCATCAATTTAGTTCTTATGAACTATTTCAATTATTAATTTATCAATTATAAACATATTTAAAAAAAATTAAGATCCCTTGAGAGTTCACGTTCCTTGCTGAATCAGTTTCTCTTCTGAAACGGAGAAACAAAGTATCTTAAGTATGTAACAAATATTGAAAAAATACGACCATGAAAAATTTAGTGTTAATGTAATCTTACTTACAAATTAATATATTACATAACACGTTCTGGTTCAAATATAGTGCATCAATATTTTCATGTTTCAGACATTTTAGTGCTCCTTATAATTTTTCCATAAAATTTTGTCATTATCAAACCTTTGTCTACAAAAATAAAAACATTATTTTATATTGGGTAGAAGGATGAACGTGGTCACAGGCCACTTGGTGTAACTTAGTTATCAAACACCAGGAAACAAAACGTGAATGCCATCATCTAACTTTGGATGTGAGATCAATTGTGCTGTATTTTATTTAAACAGGAAAGCATGACTGATTGATCATTCCAAAAAACTAGTTCGGGCCCACTTGACAATAAGCATATAATACGCTGAGTTGCAAAACATAAATACTTCCACCCACTCGAGACAATTTTATTATCTGAGGTGTGTGTGTGATAGTACGAGACTTAATACCGACTGTTTTGATCAAAACTTAACATATATGATAGCTAGGCAGCAGAAATAGGAAGGACCATTAGTTGGTGCTAATTCATTTAATTATATTATGAATAATAATTATGTTAGCAAATAATATACCGGGAAAATAGTGTAAACTCACCGTTATCAAGGCATCCGAAATAGCATTTCATTTTCGATCTTCGAGGCATGCTGATTTTTAATAATAAACATTCTGTAAGAAATGAAAATAGTTACACAGGCTTACGAAACGCTAACGAAGAAAAAAGTATTGGAGCCAAGTTATGTCTAAAGAGAATTCAAAACAGAGTTTCTCAATGTCTAATCGTCTAATATTCTCATAAAGCTAAAAGTTGCTCTAAATTAATACTACAACGTAAAATAACTCACACCAAGACCAAAAAAAAACGATTTAAAAAATTAAATCGTTACGACATTTTGAAAACTTTTTTTTTTTTTTTTGAGATTGTTTTACGGCCCTGGAATTTTGAAAACTTCAAAGCAGTGTTTCCACTTACGTTTTTTTTAACACATTTTACCCTAGTTTCTTTTGAATTTACCCTAAAATTTCCTAGACAACTTTCATAAATCCTTTATATGAGTCGACTATTATCAAAGCCGGCAATCTGACTTTTGGACAATGATTGGTAAATCAGAAAAACGAATTATTGACTTTATATTCCATTGGCAGTCACAAAACTCTTCGGAACGACATCTTAGATAAATAACAGGTTAACTATTAACCTTTATTTAATGCAGGTTTTGAACCGTATTCTTTGAAGGAGACGATTATATTCAAATAAATCTGTATTGACATATCAATAAATTTTTTTTGTCCAAATGCACAGATTGCCACCTTTGATAATAGACGACTCATATAGAAAGCGTAAATAAAATACAGAAAATAAACCACAGCATATTATTTAATGTAGGTATATATAATATAAACGCCCCCAGAAGATCATAGATCTATAGGATTAGAATTTTCAAGGAAGTCGACGCATTGCTTTTATATTCTTTTGCTGCACAACCTAACACTGTTCGGTTCTAAAATTGAGCAATTGTTTGCTGGCAAAGTTGGGAACTTTCTATGAAGCAAGCCGTTCAGGGTTTCATTAGAAAGCCTGTTTCTTTTGTCAGTTTTTAAATTTGAGAACACTGAATAATCTTTCCACCTCAGTCTTTGAAGAAGGAACTGCTAGCAAAAGTGAAATGACAATTACAAGGTTTTCGTAAATGAAATTACCATGATAATCTTTCATGGTACATGAAGTACCTGTATATTACAATACAAGTAAGTTCTGGTGACATCAACGAAAATAGGTAAATAAAAATTTGGCGGATTATACTTATTGGGATTCTGGGGAATCCCTAAGAAAAAGCAGTGGCTTAATCTATGATTTACTTTACTAGAGGGTTACTGTTGAATCAAACCTTTATAGTTTTTATACACAACTCTGTTTTATTCTTTTACTTGTCAACTCGACTTAATGTCATTCTCTCTCCATAAAATAAAATGTTCATTGTTTTACTTTAACTATCGTTTATTTTAAAATTCACAACAGTTACTAGTATAGGCTTTGCTTTTTACCCCGAAATATCCTAAATCCTGGTATTTTTTAAATTGTCTTTATCATCCAAAATATCAGCTATTTTTCCCTAAAAAAGGGAGAATTCCCTAAAAGTGGAAGCACTGCTTCAAAGTACGCTACATTTTTTATTGAGTCAGAACTTATATCTGCCATCTAGTGAGTTTATTAGATCATTAATGCCTAAAAGTTACAAAAATGACGTCGCCACAGGAGTAAGATGACGCTAGTTGTATGTTATTTTCCTTTGTATGGGAGTTGCACCCCCCTGTACTCAACTAAATGAAAACAGTAGGGCTAGAATCGATACTTCATTTGTCGACTAGGTATTAATGTCAATGTTTAACACCGGTCACTCACATGCGCACGAATACGCAAACCCGCAAGTGTAGGACGACATTTGCGAATGATTATGCAAAGTTTTCCCTGCATTCGTGGTTTTCCAAGCTGTGTCGGTTTTTTAACAGACATCAAAGCGCGCGAACCTCGAACCTTCGCGTAGTCTCCCACACATTTGCTTGCCCAGTTGCGCCGACGATTGCGAAGGTAACGGACGTATCACCATTTTCATAGTTCGTGACGTCTACTGTGTAGCGTATCTTCATCAAAAGAAATCCCATAAAAACAGCATGGCTGTTAATGATGTCTGGGAAAGAATTCAAAACTCTTTTTCTCTTCAATGTTCTATTGACGAATTAAAAGGGAGGAGAAATTCGTGAGACATTCGTAAACAAGTGTAGGAGGAAGCGCAAACGGGTTCGCAAATTGAGTATGCGAACCCATTTGCATAGCCGCTAGGTTTGCGAATGAATGTTTGACGGCCCTTCACATGCGCGCAAACATTCGTACAATGTACGAACATTTGCGCGCATGTCAGTGGCCGGCATAACATCCAATTTCCAAAACAGTTTTGAAAATTACTCTATTTTCAACTGTTAATCAATCTGAAATATACTAACCGATATTTGAAATAATGGTATTTTTTTGGTTGCTACACTATTTTGCTAAGGATTCTTCTTGCTCTAACTTTGATTGGTACTTTGATAATCTACAACACAATCGATTTTTAATCGAAAATCGAAATCATACATAGTGGAATATGATTTAGATCGATTTTGCACTACAACACGCTCAAGATGTCAATAGTTTTATTTTATTGGTAATTTATGGCCTGGATTCTAGTCTTTTAATACGAAATTGATTTTTTTCAATTTAAATTTAACATATTTCTATTTGCACTCCTTCTTTTTAGAGGAAAGGCGAGGAGTAAAATTATGCGCGTTTTCTACCGTAGTAGTTTTTTCTACGGAATTAGGATATCACTTTTACTGATACCAGCAATTGATTTTTTTCCAAAACGAAAATGTAGTTTAAATTGCTAAACACTGCACTAATTGGAATACCTACGTGGGGTAGAAATCAATTAATTTTTTTTTTATTGTAAAATAAAATAGCCTGTCTGAAGTCTGTGGTACCGGTAAAATGGGGCGATTAGGGATTGAGAGGCGAATCGGGAAAAAACCGGGAAAATCTTTCAACGCCCAATATTAGTTTTATATTCGTTGCAAAATCTTCCATTTCTTTGTAGTTTAATAGTAGAATGTTGAAAGTTTACAAAACAACTCTGAATATGCATTATAATAGCTGCTAACTTATAAAAAATCGCGTTTCAAATTAACTTCCTGTGAGGGTAATTATTTTAGTGCTAGAAACTTTGCTCTCTTTTATTTATTTGATAATAATAGAAGACGACTATGATTTATAAACGCTATTAAGTGTTTGAACCATCATATATATTAAAGGTAAGTCTCAGTTGTTATTGGTTTTAATGTATTTGATAAAATAAGAATACATGTAAAAATCTGTTGTTTTTGGGGATATTGGGGACGTCTTAGGTACAAATAATCCCGAAAAAGGGGTCAATTGGGATGAGAATACGTGAAATTGAAACGACCTAAGTATAAATAGGTACAGGTTTGTAGGGTTGTCTATGTAGTCTATACTAATATTATTATTATTATTATATAATTATAAAGAGGAAAGATTTGTTTGTTTGTTTGTTTCGAATAGGCTCCGAAACTACTGGACCGATTTGAAAAATTCTTTTTCCATTAGAAGCCGACATTGTCCCTGATGAACATAGGCTACTTTTTTTATTTTTTTTTTATTTTTTTTTTTGGTTTCATGTGTGTTTTAATGTTTCCGAAGCGAAGCGAGGGCGGGTTGCTAGTTATAACAATATTTTTTAAATTTGTTGGTAAAAATCTGGTTTATTCATGATGTTTTTGTATAGAACTTTTATTCAAAATTATCAATGTGTTATTTTATTGTTTGGTAAATATTTAAATTATCAGTTAAGTATGGTTTTCTATTTTTAGATATGCCTCGCGTGTACGTATCAAAGAGTGCAAAACCTTATAAGTGATATGATCCCTTAATATTAAAAACAGCAATAGAAGCCTATGAAATTGGAAATAAGTCTTTAGTTGAAATAGCTAAGCAATTTAATATAAGTAAGTCGATTTTGCACAGACATATAACAAGAACAATGAAACCTCAAGGTGGATAAAAATGTCTAAGTAATACATAATAAAATATTTAATATTTGTTCAGAGTGGGGGTATTCATCTGATTAATCCATGGAATAACCGACACATCTAATCTCTTAACCCAGATAAAAATATCAGCCCCTAAGTACTTACCAAGAACAAAGAAAATTAAATATAAACCGTTTATAAGAAAGCCCACTCGTTAGAATTTAGGTGCTTACTCTCCCTTAAACAGAATCCTTTGGGACTACAATAATATCTACGGTAGCGTGGTCTCCGTCAATGTTCATTCAGAGTTGTTCGATTGCGCTGAACTAATTTTAAGTGATGAAATAGATGTTTTTTTTAATTGTCTCACAACTTACAGGACAAATCTGTCACGGGTCATTTCCCAAGTAAATATAAATTAATCATAAGTAAATAAATGTAATAAAGTTTTAGTTATATATATATATATATTTGTTGTTAATGCACTGTCGATTGCACCTATAATTGAGATGACATCTGCCATGTACTTTTGTCAGTTTTTCAATGTTTTTTATTGATGATCACTTTGTTGGTGCAACTAAATAAATAAATTAATTAAAACCAAGTAGTGTCAACCCTAGCAAATTTCTCATTTCGTCCCAATTAACCGCAATTTCCGGGTAAATAGGGATTACACCTATTTTTGCTTTTTTTGCTTAAACTGGAATGCTAAATGCTAGTTGGATAGTTTTAAATTGGACAACGAAGATGCCCCCAAGACTCAATCATTTTGATCCTGATATAGCATTATATACATCAACAACTACCTTAAAATTGGTCATAAAGTTGGAATTTGTCCCTAATCGCCCCATTTTACGGTACATTTTATACACGAAAAATTTAAAATTTAGTCATCCTCTTTTCTAAACGACGAAAATAGGTACATTAAAATATATGAAATAGGTATTTTTCGGATCTACATTTATGTACCGTAAAATGGGGCGATTAGGGACAAATTCCAACTTTATGAGCAATTTTAAGGTAGTTGTTGATGTATATAATGCTATATCAGGATCAAAATGATTGAGTCTTGGGGGCATCTTTGTTGTCTAATTTAAAATTATGCAACTAGCATTCCAGTTTAAGCAAAAAATGCAAAAATAGGTGTAATCCCTATTTACCCGAAAATTGTGGTTAATTGGGACGAAATGAGAAATTTGCTAGGGTTGGCACTACTTTTAATTTTATATATAGTTTTAATTTATTTATTTATTTAGTTGCACCAACAAAGTGATCATCAATAAAAAAAATTGAAAAACTGACAAAAGTACATGGCAGACATCACCTCAATTATAGGTGCAATCGACAGTGCTGATATTACTATCTGGGTTAAGAGATTAGGTGTGTCGGTTATTCCATGGATTAATCAGATGAATACCCCCACTCTGAACAAATATTAAATATTTTATTATGTATTACTTAGACATTTTTGTCCACCTTGAGATTTCATTGATCTTGTTACATGTCTCTGCAAAATCGACTTACTTATATTAAATTGCTTATCTATTTCAACTAAAGACTGATTCCCAATTTCGCTTCGAATAAACCAGATATTGTTATAACTCAAATCAAATCAAAAAAATTTTTATTCAACATAAATGAAAGTACATACTTGTTGAACGTCAAAAGAACTACCGCCAATTCACAAGAACTAGCCTCCGTCCTGAGAAGAATTGGCAAGAAACTCAGCGGGCATGTCTTTTTTTTTTAAATATAAAATTATTATTTATTTATTTTTTAATATTAGTTTTTTTTTAAATATGAATTTTTTACACTGAGTATTATAACGTAACAATTACTACAATATTGAAATGCCTGGAGCGAGCAACTCATTCCCACTTTGTGCAATCTTCTAGATAATCATTGACTTTATAGTAAGTGGTTACGCGCGGATTAGTAATGGGATGCTAATGAATTATTGGGATGGCGCCACCTTTGGAGTTTGTTAGTTACTAATTACCGCGACTATCCAAAGCGTGGTTCTACCCGATCGATCACGCTTTACCGCTAGCTGCCTAGATGGCGGCACTTGTATATTGTGTGGTGCTTGTGCTTACGAAAAGCTACGTGAGCTTCGTCACCCCCTCCCGCCGCCCGCGTGCATCCATCGCCGACACCCGCACAACAGTCACTGGCAAGGTCTACAGGTGAGTGCAAGTTCTTTTAATTTATTGCCATTTTATTGCTGCTTCCGTGTAATCATTCGCCCGCCCGCTCGCTTATGTGTATTTAATTTATATCTTTAGTTTGATTACTAGCTTTTGTTTACCGCTATATAGTTTTACCGCTCCGCTAAATATAAGTGACAAACATTTGTCACATACCGCTTAGGACGGCTATTTACACGCCTTTCTACAACCCCGCTTTATATGCTCCCGCCGCAGGAGGGCTATTTACACGCCCCCTTGCTACCCCATAGTTTGGTCCTGCGAGCCTGGATTAGATCCAGCTTAAATTTTAATTAGAATTAGAATTAATTTATGATTACCCCCATTCGCCATTTTGTTACAGTATTGTATTGTATGTAAAAGTTAATTACATTAATCGCTATTAGTAATAACTCGTAACCGCATATTGAATTATATTTATTAACTTAGTTCATTTAGTGTTATTTTTTAGTCAGTTATTTCATAACTTCATTATGGAAAATAGACAACTAAAGAAACTTATCGCGAAGAATAATTTAGTATTTGCACAAATTAATGATTTATATAATAAATCAAAAAATATTTCGGAGTTTGATTCGGAATTAATTGAAACTTTTCTTGCCGAATCAGAATCGATTGATGACATGCGTGTTAGATTTGAAAGCAATTTGGATGATATCAATGATTTAAATTTGAAGCAAAACCCCGAAGTTGAGCCTGAATACGCAGCTTTATCGTCTTTTGACACGTTATATAATTACGTAAGACGCGCTCGTAACAAAATTACAATTGGTAATTCGTCAAATGTAATGAGAACTACCGCCGCCATAAATGTAACATTGCCAACAATTTCACTTCCTTCCTTTGACGGACGCTCTCTTGAAGGATGGGAAACATTTTACCAGGCTTTTAAAGCTAACATTCACGATAACCCGCAACTGTCTGATGCGCAACGTGTGCAGTATTTAATGGGCAAATTAACACATAGTGCATTAAAGTTAACCGCTGGTATAATACCCACAGGTGAAACTTATAATATTATTTGGTCGAATCTAATTAGTAAATATCAGGATAAACGAGCTTTAGGATGTCATTATCTGAATAATATATTAGATTTAAAAAATTGTTCACCTACCGCAAATAGTTTAAATATGTTCATTGAAAAAATTTCATCTTCGATTGCCGCTTTAAAACAATTAAATTTACTTGATTTGACTGATTTTATTTTATTACAATGCTCACTGAGAAGGTTGGATCCTCAAACTTTACATTCGTTTGAAGCATCGGTTCGTGGTATTGAAATACCCACAACTGAAATGTTTATTAAATTCATACAGGATCAGATAAAAATATTAGAACGCTCTGCACCGAAGTGTAACATAGAGAAATCTAAAAATCACAAATCGTTTATTTCTAGTAGTTATAATGACCCAGTCCGCACTGAAAGGGTTAACAAACCGGTTTCGTTATCTACGTGCGATCTTTGCTCGAGCTCGCACCACACGCAGTTATATCGTTGTAATGAATTTAAAAATATGATTTCACCGCAAGCACGTTATGATTTTATTAAATCGCACAAGGGTTGCATCAATTGTTTAAGCTTATCGCATACATTAAAAGCATGTCAATCAAAGTTAACATGCAATAATTGTAAGAAATATCATCATACTTTGTTGTGTTTTGGTAATAAACGGGCGAATCGAAAAAGTAAAAGCGTACCCAGTCCATCGGATGACTACGCTGATATGGACAGGTAGGTCAGTCGGTCGCAGGTACATGGAATTCCGAGTGATGCCGCGCGGCCCGATTACGGTCGGTCCCAGGTTCAATCTCAACCTGTTGTTCAGAGTTACGATCATCATGATGCCGCTTCGAATACTTGTTTACACTCTAACAGAACGATACAACAACAAAATAATACGACCGCTACCACGTTGACTCACAGTTCGGAAATAAAATCGAATAGTAATATTTTATTATCAACCGCTCAAATATACGCTCACTCGAATAAAGGGGAACGTAAAATAGTTAGATCTTTAATAGATAATGGTTCCCAAAATAATTTAATAACTGTCAATTGTTGTAAATTACTTAAATTACCGATTATACCTTTAAATAATTCTTATATTAGAGGTATTGGATTAACCGCTCGCCCGATTCACGGATATGTTTATTTAAATATTGAATCTAGATTTTCTCCTAATAAATATTATATTCACGCTTTAGTAGTAGACTGTATTACAGATAAATTACCCGCTTATTTTATAAATTCCTCAAATATGAATCATATACGTAATTTACCGCTTGCCGATTCAAATTGGAACGTTCCAGGTGTGATTGATATGGTGTTAGGTGCTCAGTTATTTCCATATATATACTTAGGTAATCGTATAGATACTGGCTCACTAGCGCCACCTGCCGTAGAAACAACCTTCGGTTATGTTCTTATGGGTGACGTACCTGAAGTGAGTTACACCGGCATTATGAAACCGCAACATGATAATTTTTCTGTTATAAATGATAATAATACCTCTTTGTGACTATCTAGTACAGTTTATATTGATAATCCACCCGCTTTCGAAAATACTAAAATTAATTCTGCATTCACTTTAAATAAAACTTTTTCATCTATAACGCATAAAGACCTTGAGTCATTTTTACATAAATTTTGGGAATTAGAGGAGATTCCTCATGAGCGTCATCTTAGCCCTGAGGAAGCCGAGTGTGAAAACAAATATATTTCTACAATTACCCGCGATAATGATGGCCGATATACGGTTGAGTTACCATTTAGTAGAAATCCCGCTGACCTTGGCAAGTCTTATACTGTTGCTCACCGCCGTTTTCTTTCGCTCGAACGTAAGTTTGTTCAATTACCCTCACTCCGCGATGATTACGATATCGTTATACAGGATTACATTAGTAAAGGTTATTTAACTGAAATTAACGACACCGCTAAGGAAACCGATAACGGTTATTATATACCGCACCATGCAGTTATCCGCCCAAGCAAGACTACCACTAAACTACGTGTAGTTCTTGATGCTAGTGCTAAAACATCTAGTGGACTGTCACTTAATGACGTCTTGCATACTGGTCCAAATTTACAGGCAGACTTATTTTTGCTTTTACTACGCTTTCGTTTGTTCCCTGTGGCACTGTGCGCTGATGTGGAACAAATGTACTTACGCATTAGGGTGACCACAGACCACCATAAATATTTAAAAATATTGTACCGCTTTAAAAATGATAAACTTCGCATTTTCGCTTTTAACTGTCTGCCCTTTGGTTTAAAGTCATCACCTTATTTAGCAATGCGTACTATACGTCAATTAGCATCAGAAGAATGTTATCGTTATCCGGAAGCCGCTAGTGTAGCTGAGTCTCAATTATATATGGATGATCTCGTCACATCCCTACACGAAGATATTTCAGCTATCAAACTATCGAAACAACTAATTTCACTCTTTAAATCAGGAGGTTTTAATTTAACAAAATGGGCAAGTAACTCCACTGCCTTTCTTAATAGCCTTCCAGAAACGCACCGCTCTTCTGTAAGCTTCTCTGATGATGCTAATAATACCATGAAAGTTTTAGGCCTTGCGTGGCTTCCCGCTAATGACTCATTTTTTATGACGAGCTCAAACACTAATGAAAAGTGCACTAAAAGAACAATATTATCTTTAGCCGCACGCTTGTTCGACGTGCTTGGTTTAGTTGCTCCAGTTATACTGTTCGCTAAATTGCTTATTAAGGAACTCTGGAATTCTAAAATTGACTGGGATGATACACCTCCAGATACAATTATTTACCGCTACTCTTCACTTGTGAAAGAGCTTCCATTGCTTTCAACTATAGCAATACCGCGCCATATTGGAGTTTCCAAAGACTGTGAAGTAAATATTGTTGCATTTTGTGATGCAAGCTTGAACGCTTACGGTTGCGTTGTTTATTTACACATTACAGATCCCACAGGAAATATTACTTTAAGATTATTGTGCTCAAAATCAAAGGTTTCTCCGGTTAAGATAACTACATTAGCTCGCCTTGAGCTTTGTGCCGCTCTTGTTTTGTCAAAATTAGTTAAACTTATTTATAACGCTTATAATTCTTTACATCCTATCACCGCTATATACGCTTTCTCAGATTCTACAATTGCTCTTTCTTGGATTAAATCTTCCCCGCATAGATGGTCAATATTTGTAGGAAACCGCATCGCTCAAATTCAGGAGAATTTATCACCTGACCGCTTTTTTCATATTAATGGTAAGGAAAATCCTAGCGATTGTGTGTCACGAGGTCTTTTACCGTCACAAATTATTAATAACTCGCTTTGGTGGCAGGGTCCTTCTTGGGCCTGCTATCCTATTTCACAATGGCCTATTGAACCTTTTGTACCTTGTAAATCTGGAAGTGACATACCTGAAATGAAAAAATCTGTAACACTTACCGCTTTAACTGTTGTCGAAGATTCCCCAATATATCAACTTGGGTTGAGAATTTCGTCATGGTCAAAACTTCTTCGCTGTGTTGTTTATGTACTTCGATTTATAAGAAAATTACCGCGAAACAAGTTTGTAACCGCATTCGATTTAAATACTGCTGAGAAAGCTATTATTCGAGCTCTTCAAGCTAAATATTTTGGTCATGATATTGCCAGCATTAGAAAATTAGATTTACCTTCGAAAAATATTCGTAAACTTAGTCCATTTATTGACGAAGATGGAATTTTGCGTATTCAGGGTAGACTTTCGAGCTCTGATTTACCGTTTGAAACGCAACACCCCGCTTTATTGCCAAAACACGATCACATAATAAATATTATTGTTGATTATTTTCATAATACAAACTTGCACACCGGTCCGGACCTTTTGATGTCCATTATTCGTCAACGCTTTTGGATATTGTCCGCTAGAAACGTTATAAGAAAAAGAGTGCATATGTGTAAATCATGTTTTCGTGTATCACCTTCACACCCAACTCCCATGATGGCTGACCTTCCGTCAAGCCGTGTAATGGAGGCCAAAGCTTTCTGTCACACGGGAGTAGATTACGCGGGCCCATTTAAGATAACGCTTGTACGCAAACGTGGTCATCATTCACAAAAGGCTTACATTTGTCTGTTCGTATGCTTAACGACAAAGGCTGTACATATTGAGTTAGCCTCGGATTTGTCAACGGACTCATTTCTTGCCGCTTTCAAACGTTTTATATCTCGTCGAGGTCCAGTTTCTTTCATGTATTCAGATAATGGCACTAATTTTGTTGGCGCAAAGGCTCAGTTAGATGAAATGTACAAACTTCTAGTTTCAAATAATTTTATATCCGCATGGAATGATGAATTAACTAAATACCGAATCATTTGGAAGATGATCCCACCTCGGGCTCCACATTTTGGAGGTTTATGGGAATCAAACATTAAATCCGTTAAAACTCATTTAAATAGAGTAATAGGCGCACAAATTCTCACTTACGAAGAGATGTTAACTGTGTTGAATCAAATAGAATGTCTTATGAATTCCAGACCTTTATGTCTTTTATCCGCAGATCCCAACCCCGAAATTCTCACACCCGCACATTTTTTGATGTCCACTCCTTTGCAGTATTTACCCGCGTCTGAATTGTCCGCAAATCAGATGAGTCTAACTAATCGCAAAGCGTTGTTAGATAGTTTGGTTAATTCCTATTGGAGGAAATGGAGATTAGAGTACCTGCATACGTTGCAAGTCAGACAGAAGTGGTGTACATCAGATAACCCCGTGAAGGTTGGGACAGTAGTTCTTATTCATCAAGATGACATTCCACCGCTCCGCTGGCCACTTGGCGTTATACAAGAGGTGTATCCAGGTGCCGATAACATTATACGCGTTGCTTTGGTAAAAACGAAATCTGGATTTCTTAAACGTCCAGTTGTAAAATTATATCCGCTACCGCTAGAATAAATTAGAGTACCGCATGTCATCAACCGCTTCAACTCTACTCGTAAACATTCATGATGGCTTATTATTAATTAAAATTTGTTTCTTTTCAAATAACTTCCCGCTATTTAAGCTTTATGCTTCCTATCTTAGTATCTTTATATATTTGTTGAAAGTCCTGCGAACTTTCAAGGCGGGCAGGATGGTTACGCGCGGATTAGTAATGGGATGCTAATGAATTATTGGGATGGCGCCACCTTTGGAGTTTGTTAGTTACTAATTACCGCGACTATCCAAAGCGTGGTTCTACCCGATCGATCACGCTTTACCGCTAGCTGCCTAGATGGCGGCACTTGTATATTGTGTGGTGCTTGTGCTTACGAAAAGCTACGTGAGCTTCGTCACCCCCTCCCGCCGCCCGCGTGCATCCATCGCCGACACCCGCACAACAGTCACTGGCAAGGTCTACAGGTGAGTGCAAGTTCTTTTAATTTATTGCCATTTTATTGCTGCTTCCGTGTAATCATTCGCCCGCCCGCTCGCTTATGTGTATTTAATTTATATCTTTAGTTTGATTACTAGCTTTTGTTTACCGCTATATAGTTTTACCGCTCCGCTAAATATAAGTGACAAACATTTGTCACATACCGCTTAGGACGGCTATTTACACGCCTTTCTACAACCCCGCTTTATATGCTCCCGCCGCAGGAGGGCTATTTACACGCCCCCTTGCTACCCCAGTAAGCTTTATTGCACAGATGTTCTTTAATAGTTTTCTTAAACCTATGTATATGTAGGTTCTGAACATCTTGTGGGATTTTGTTGTACAGGCGCACAGACAAACACCAGAATGAATTTCGTATCTTATGTAACCTACTCATCGGCACAACAAGCTTGTGTTTGTTCCTAGTATTTCTATTATGTATGTCCGACATCTTAGGAAACTCCTCAATATGTTTACGAACATACATCAAATTTTCAAAAATGTACTGGGATGGCATAGTGAGAACTTTAATTTCTTTAAATTTCTCCCTTAGGGATTCCCTTGAGTGCATGTTATAAATAGCACGTATAGCTCTTTTCTGCAGAATAAATATCATTTCTACATCGGCCGCATTGCCCCATAGCAAAATGCCATAGGACATGACACTGTGGAAGTAACTAAAGTAAACTAAACGAGCCGTGTCCGCGTTTGTTAACATTCTAATTTTTTTTACTGCGTATGCTGCAGAGCTGAGCTTACTCGCCAATTTATGAATATGAGGTCCCCACTGCAGTTTGGAGTCCACTGTTATACCAAGAAATACGGCTGACTCAACAAGCTCCAATGATTCCTCAGAAACAATTACATCACTATCCACTTGTCTCACATTTAAAGATGGTTTAATACATTTTAAAGTAAATTTAATACATTTAGTTTTCTTACTATTCAATAATAGGTTATTGACACGGAACCAATGAACTACATAGACAACCCTACAAACCTGTACCTATTTATACTTAGGTCGTTTCCATTTCACGTATTCTCATCCCAATTGACCCCTTTTTCGTTGTTATTTGTACCAAAGACGTCCCCAATATCCCCAAAAACAACAGATTTTTACATGTATTTTTATTTAATCAAATACATTAAAACCAATTACAACTGAGACTTACCTTTAATATATATGCTGGTTCAAACACTAAATAACGTTTATAAATCATAGTCGTCTTCTATTATTATCAAATAAATAAAAGAGAGCAAAGTTTCTAGCACTAAAATAATTACCACCACAGGAAGTTAATTTGAAACGCGATTTTTTATAAGTTAGCAGCTATTATCATGCATATTCAGAGTTGTTTTGTGAACTTTCAACATTCTACTATTAAACTACAAAAAATGGAAGATTTTGCAACGAATATAAAACTTATATTGAGCGTCGAAAGATTTTCCCGGTTTTTTCCCGATTCGCCTCTCAATCCCTAATCGCCCCATTTTACCGGTATTTCATTTCATTAGGGCCATAGATTATACACTTAATATGATTAGGGCGTTGTGTTACACTGGGACGTCGAGTTTTCTTTTATTTTTTATTTATTGCTTAGATGGGTGGACGAGCTCACAGCCCACCCGGTGTTAAGTGGTTACTGGAGCCCATAGACATATTAAGTGTAATAAGGACTATCTATGGATAATACACTTAATGCTAGTGTGTTACTGGTTATGTTACTGTGGAACTTAGTTTGATTGTTGATGAACAACATGTCATGATTGATGCCGTAGCTTCAAAGACGGTGATTTCTATGTTTATGACCGTTCGCATGAAGGAACGCCTAAAATTGACATCAAAGAATGGACGATTTCGTGGATAGTCTCAGAAAATGAACACTTCTACCATCAAGGTATATTCTGCCAGAAACAGGAAAAATAAGATATAAATTGAATGATTCATCACTTTATTTTTTTAAATAAAGTTGCATTTTCATTAGATATCATTGAGAACTTAGTTGTGGATCGTAAACTATATTTAAAAATATAGAAGTTTATTAAAAGCCACATTTAGCTAGTTTTACATTTTATTGATATATAGATCAAAGTGGAAATCGTTTGTATGAGTCACATCCCTCACTAGTGTTTATTCATTTTTTGATGGCCTTTATTACACTACATAGCTCTTGGTGTTATGTAATTATATTTTGAAATTTAGTTATAACAAAACATGTATAAAATTATGTAACACAATATCTTAATTAACAGTATATAAAAAGATTTCAGTGTAGTCTTCCACATTAAAAAACAGTTCATTTTCTATGTTGTTACATTTACTAATAGTTAACCAGTCTTTAAATTCTTCAATTATGTTCAGAGCGAGTAATATACTTGCTATACTTCGATTTAGTAGGACAAAGCAACCTTTTTGTAAATTTGCTTTTAAGAAGTACCAAATTTCTTTGTGTTTTTCATTATCAACGAAGAAATCAACTGCGTTAAATATGACTATATCAGCAGTAGTTATAATATCTTTCTTGTCTAAAACATCAGAATGAATAACTTTTATGCGATTTCTGTTCATAGAAAACTGATCAATAATTTCCTCTTGAACATCACAACATTCTTTGTTCATTTCAATTCCCATAATAGTAGATACATTAGATAAATAGTAAGCCTGTAAACAGAATATTTGGTTATTCAGATTGTTTTGCAATATGTAATGACACAGTAACACAAGATCGACACAACATAAGAATCAAGTGGAGAAATTATTATAAGCAGAAGGAAACTATAATTTTTTTGCAACCCTGAGAAATGGTATATAGGTTATAAGGAAGATTCATTAGTATGAGACTAATATTGATTTTCATGTTATCTTGAAATTGCAAAAATGGGCTAAATGTTCTAGAGCTGACCATGACCCTGAAACATGAGGTTGGAGTTGCAATTGAATTAACTGAAGTGTCAGACTGCAGTAACACCAGAACTCGAGTCTGCTTCACAAGAGAACTCCACTTGACTACGACTTATAATACAACCAACCACACAAAATTTCTCAAATTTATAAACTTTATGGTCTTACATTTTATTACATAATTTTATTCTATGATTGTCATTTATGAACTGTTTGGTACATATTTTATTAAACATTTTTTATTAAGACCAAATCAAGTTTTTGAAAACACTATTCAGCAGTGATAAAACAGAAATATCAAAGTGCACTAACTCCATATAAAACACTTCCTAATCTTGATCCAATATCTATGAAAGTTTTGCCTTCTAAATCCTTAGGTAATACTACTTTGAAGATAAACATCATGACACTTTTAGACATTGAATGTGACACATAAATTAGTTCCTGAAAAAAAAATTTGTACATTAAAAACAATATAAGTGAAGGGTTGCTTAGCACTTAACAACAGTTGATCTCATTTTTCCATTTACACCTATATGAAAGGAATGATAAAATGAATCATGAAATATTTATATAATATAAAGAACTCTACACTATCTATCTTAGAAAACTAATACTCTAGAATTTGTTTTTTTATTGAATTTGGGTGTTTTAAGATCACTGCCCATGTGTTCTTAAGTGATAATAGACAATGTGAAAGCCATCACTTGCAGTGAAATACGACGTCTCAGTCACAATTATAGTATAATGGCTGTACCATCATTCAAAACAAAATTACACTCAACTTCATCTTGAATGGCTCCAATACATGTGGTAGTGAAACAATGAGACCAATTTAATGAACTTACTTTAATATTACGTGAGTTGCAATCTACACAATAATGCAATTGTATTTTTTTCTTTTGAGTCATTTCTTCAAATTCATCCTTATCATATAAAAACTCATCAACATGTATAGTGTTGGAATCTGTGCAATCTGCAAGATCACCAACTGTGGGGGGGCTTATTTTTTCAGAAGGCATCACAGCTTCAAAAGGTACTTTTTTCTTTATGGCATCCCCAATGTTTCTTAAAATCTCTTCTGATTTCATCAAAGATCTTTTCTCCTCTAAATCTAAAAATGTACATTTACAACATTTGTTTGGGCTTATCAAACTTTACAAAAGTTTAGTAATATAAAATTTTTTATTAAAAAATAAAAATGGTGCTGTTAGTTTTAATGATAAATGCATGGGTACAGTAATAGTCCAGACTTACACAATAAGTGGGACCAAGCTATAACCTTAAGTCAGGTTTGCTTAGATGTAAATACTTATAATACAATATATTGAATCTGGACCAGCTTAAGGAAAACAATAATTCAGTTAGATAGTAAAACAATACTTTTTATAAATAAAACAACATAAACATAGTTTTTTCATCTCAAACATCTCATATATTTTAACAATATCACCTGTAAAGTTTTTCTACTTTTCACACAAAATTTCCTCATTCATTGTCAGTAACTTTTTTGCTACCTGTGCTGTAGTAGAAACAATCAATTCATTGTAGTTGGTTCTTTTTTAAACTTGTGACCCCTTTTCAATTGAACTGAGGCCTTTTGTTAAGTTTGCAATAGTAACAAGTCAGTTAGTCTTATCTTCTTCATATTCAAGATTACTTTGTTTGTCAATCCATCAATTCTTGAATGTCATCACTATCGACCTCAAAATTGAATTGTTTGGCAATATCGACCAATTCTTCAATAATGCTCTCAATTTGTCCAGAATCTGAGATCGTCGTACGATATATTCGGACCCGTCATAAACGGAACACTATCAAAACGGAGTGAGAAAGCTAATACTGATCAAAAACAAATACCGCGTACTATATCCGAATTGATAGCGTAAGTCGGGCTGTTACTTAATATATCATTTTAATAAAAGTATTATTTAGCTATTATTAGTGACTAATTATCCCCATATTCCGCAGGACGGTATATTTACTGTCGATATATTCATACATTTCCGAAAGTTGTAAAAACTTTTGTAACTCTATACCTTTTTTATATGCTCGACTATTGATCCACTGTTCTATATTTATTAATTCATCATCATCAAGTTCAAGGAACATTTCCAGCAGGTTGTATTTAATGTTTCCTATGTTAATGTCTGACATCGTTTAATAATTAATAAATAATTTAAACGTTTAATAAATTTAACCTACAAATATATTAAGTGTTTAATCTATGCCTACAAATAAGATAAAATGACAAACTTCAAAAACATTTTAATTTATTAGCTATTTTGTGACCTGGTAACTAAGACCTTTAAGTCATGTCTTATTTTAATTTATATTCTTATTTTTCGAGACATTAATCAACTGAGCATTTCTCAAAATTGTTGACCGTAATTTTAAAAATCTTCTTAAAATATAATATGTATATTTAGGACATATGTTAAATACAGCAAGCTAAATCTAGGCCATGCGCAAAATGTGCGCGAAGGACACTGCACCCAGCCCGGACGGCGTCCATGGCCGGGTTTGGGCCTTGGCTCTTGGTGTCCTAGGGGACCGATCTTGAGGCTTTACAACTCCCGCCTCGAGTCGGGATGGTTTCCTTCGTCGTGGAGGTCGAGCAGACTCGTGCTGTTGAGAAAGGAGGGGTGTCCGGCGGATCCCGCCCAGAGCACCGTCCCATCGTATTGCTGGATGAGGTGGGCAAGCTGCTAGAACGCATTTTGGCAGCCCGCATCATCCTGCATCTGGTCAGGGTGGGACCCGACCTGTCGGCGGAGCAGTATAGCTTCCGAGAGGGCCGCTCAATGGTAGACGCGATCCTGCGCGTGCGGGCCCTCTCGGAGGAGGCCGTGTCCGGGGGTAGGGTGGCTTTGGCGGTGTCGTTCGATATCGCCAATGCGTTTAACACCCTGCCCTGGTCCGTGATATGGGGGGGGGGGGCGCTGGAACGACACGGAGTGCCCCCCTACCTTCGCCAGCTGGTGGGTTCTAGCCCAACGGGGTATTCTGTAGGATAACTAACTCTAACCGGTGTCAGCCTGCCGACTGAGAGGTCCGACGTCCCGAGGGGGAGGGGGATGGGAGAGATGTGCTCCGAACTAAACGCTTCGCTTTCCCCCCTTTGTCTTTTCATGAGTTCTGTCTCATACAAGATTTGGATGTTGGTTGTTGAGCGACAGGAGGTTTTAATCAGTTCAACTCTGACATACCCCGCCCGCCATCCCCAGTGAAGGGCGGAAGTCCGGCGATTTCCTCCTGAAGAAAGACGCAGACTGTATTATAAATTTATGTTTTTCTATTAGATCATAGATTAAACAACATCTTGAAAAGTTAAAATTGCGAAAAATATAATAAATTAAATTGTTTTAGCAGTACGGAGTATTTTTTGTTACCATTTGAATACTTTCCAATCAAAATGTTTAGTTTTCATCTATTTACTATTTTATTTATCATGAAATTCTTTTAAATGACTGATTATAGCGTTTCAATTTAAAGAAAAAGAAATATTTATCATAATTATCAGCATAATTTTGGGGCAGTAACAAAACAAGAAGCTTGGGTAACAAAATTGGAAATGTAAGGCTTAGCATACACACACTTGATAATATCATAAAATGAAAATAAAATAAGTAAAAATCAAAACAAAAATTAAAAATTTATTGCGAATATTATGCCAAAAACAAAACATTAAGGAAACAAAACTTATACCTTCTAATGAATCAGTTGAGTCTCCATTATATGGCAAAGGCATATACTACAACTAGTATGGCAACTTTGTGAGATGTGTACTTAGGTTGTAAAACTCCTTTTTTGTTACTCCTCGTTCCGGTTATACGTTACCACGCAAAAGTAATAAAAACAGAAGTAACGAAAGGACGGGTAAGAATTTCAATAAAATACATATTCTTTAAAACTCAATAGTTAAAACGGTATTTCAAATCAAATTGTAGTCCATAAAATTAACTATTCATTAATTTTAATAGAATATTAAGTATCTTGAACTTATCTTCACACAGGGTAACAAAATCCGGATCGAATTCGCCACAATGCAGAGGACAACGTTATGTCGCGGCTGTTGTCGCCACCGATATGATATCACAACAAAATGGCGATGAACTAAATTACCTAGTTTAAAAAATCTTTCGACATACAAATCGGTAGCAAAATCGGAATTCCATTTTATAATTTTATTAGGGACAATATTATTTTCCAAAAACTGATTAACTTACGACGTATTTCACTATATACTAAATAAAACATGTATTCAAATACTCCAAGTAGTGGTTTAAGACTAACATATATTCAGTTTCTTAGAATGTAATGAAATAAATGAGTTCAAAATCACTGCGGTCTCAATGGGACAACTTATTTTCCATAGTACGAAAATGTTGGTTTTTAGATTATTAATTATTTATTGTAGTTAGTGTGGTTTATGTATTGTTTTGATATTTTCTCTGTTAATTTAGTAATATCAATGATAATATAAAAAAATAATCAAAGAACAAAGTATGGAGATATCAACATTGCAGCTATGGTCAAAAAAATTTGAGAAATGCTCAACTGCGATGGAATTAAATGAAATGAGATGAGATATCATGCACTTTCACAGATATTATACAGTTAATAAACCACCGCTATTACACATTTAAACCTGAAGAAACACGAAATAGACAAAATAAAACAAATCACACAACTTCACTCCTCGTGGTCCCGCCAAAAAGTCCCTCCTACACATAGAATTAGAAGGTACTTATATGTCTCCATGCTACTACATAAATTTTTTTAAGGGATTTTATGACATGGTAACTGAGACCTTTAAGTCATGTCTTATTTTAATTTATATTCATATTTTTATGAAAAATGATATTATGGAGTGAAATGAAATGAAGACGATTAATTTGAGACATTAATCAACTGGGATGAAATTAAATGAAATGAAATGAGATGATATGGGATGAAATATAATCTCAGTAAAATAGTGGTCATTTACTAAGATTTTTTCAGTGGACTTTTTGGAGGATCCCGAGAAGTTACGTCCAGCGGCTTTGTTTCATTTTTCCACATTTGTGCACTTTCACAGATATTAAACAGTTAATAAACCACCATTATTACACATTTAAACCCGAAGAAACACTAAATAGACAAAATAAAACAAATCACACAACTTCACTCCTCGCGTTCCCGCCAAAAAGTCCCATCCCTACATCATTCACACATACTATACCATAGATTATACACATAATATTTGTACTATACCTCCTATCCATAAATTCTTCATATCATCTCATTACATTTCATTTCATTTCGTTACATTTCGTTTTCATTTCCTTTCATTTCGATTTCATTTCATGCCATGTTTCACATTAACTTCATTTCATTTCATATTATTATTTTCAAAAAGTTTTCGTTAAAATTAAAATAAGACTTGACTTAAAGGTCTTAGTTACCAGGTCATAAAATCCCTTAAAAAATTGCTTCAAAAAGATTGCCTTACGTACACAGATTAAACACATAATATTTGAGACTTACGTACCGGTAAAATGGGGCGATTAGGGATTGAGAGGCGAATCGGGAAAAAACCGGGAAAATCTTTCGACGCTCAATATAAGTTTTATATTCGTTGCAAAATCTTCCATTTTTTGTAGTTTAATAGTAGAATGTTGAAAGTTCACAAAACAACTCTGAATATGCATGATAATAGCTGCTAACTTATAAAAAATCGCGTTTCAAATTAACTTCCTGTGGTGGTAATTATTTTAGTGCTAGAAACTTTGCTCTCTTTTATTTATTTGATAATAATAGAAGACGACTATGATTTATAAACGTTATTTAGTGTTTGAACCAGCATATATATTAAAGGTAAGTCTCAGTTGTAATTGGTTTTAATGTATTTGATTAAATAAAAATACATGTAAAAATCTGTTGTTTTTGGGGATATTGGGGACGTCTTTGGTACAAATAACAACGAAAAAGGGGTCAATTGGGATGAGAATACGTGAAATGGAAACGACCTAAGTATAAATAGGTACAGGTTTGTAGGGTTGTCTATGTAGTTCATTGGTTCCGTGTCAATAACCTATTATTGAATAGTAAGAAAACTAAATGTATTAAATTTACTTTAAAATGTATTAAACCATCTTTAAATGTGAGACAAGTGGATAGTGATGTAATTGTTTCTGAGGAATCATTGGAGCTTGTTGAGTCAGCCGTATTTCTTGGTATAACAGTGGACTCCAAACTGCAGTGGGGACCTCATATTCATAAATTGGCGAGTAAGCTCAGCTCTGCAGCATACGCAGTAAAAAAAATTAGAATGTTAACAAACGCGGACACGGCTCGTTTAGTTTACTTTAGTTACTTCCACAGTGTCATGTCCTATGGCATTTTGCTATGGGGCAATGCGGCCGATGTAGAAATGATATTTATTCTGCAGAAAAGAGCTATACGTGCTATTTATAACATGCACTCAAGGGAATCCCTAAGGGAGAAATTTAAAGAAATTAAAGTTCTCACTATGCCATCCCAGTACATTTTTGAAAATTTGATGTATGTTCGTAAACATATTGAGGAGTTTCCTAAGATGTCGGACATACATAATAGAAATACTAGGAACAAACACAAGCTTGTTGTGCCGATGAGTAGGTTACATAAGATACGGAATTCATTCTGGTGTTTGTCTGTGCGCCTGTACAACAAAATCCCACAAGATGTTCAGAACCTACATATACATAGGTTTAAGAAAACTATTAAAGAACATCTGTGCAATAAAGCTTACTATAAAGTCAATGATTATCTAGAAGATTGCACAAAGTGGGAATGAGTTGCTCGCTCCAGGCATTTCAATATTGTAGTAATTGTTACGTTATAATACTCAGTGTAAAAAATTCATATTTAAAAAAAAGCTAATATTAAAAAATAAATAAATAATAATTTTATATTTAAAAAAAAAAGACATGCCCGCTGAGTTTCTTGCCAATTCTTCTCAGGACGGAGGCTAGTTCTTGTGAATTGGCGGTAGTTCTTTTGACGTTCAACAAGTATGTACTTTCATTTATGTTGAATAAAAAATTTTTTGATTTGATTTGAGTTATAACAATATCTGGTTTATTCGAAGCGAAATTGGGAATAAGTCTTTAGTTGAAATAGATAAGCAATTTAATATAAGTAAGTCGATTTTGCAGAGACATGTAACAAGATCAATGAAATCTCAAGGTGGACAAAAATGTCTAAGTAATACATAATAAAATATTTAATATTTGTTCAGAGTGGGGGTATTCATCTGATTAATCCATGGAATAACCGACACACCTAATCTCTTAACCCAGATAGTAATATCAGCACTGTCGATTGCACCTATAATTGAGGTGATGTCTGCCATGTACTTTTGTCAGTTTTTCAATTTTTTTTATTGATGATCACTTTGTTGGT